>NW_022900928.1:120596484-120596948 GCF_012274545.1 Fukomys damarensis
AAATCAGAAATAATTTCCCAGCTAACCAGAGAGATGATGAGCAAAATAGAAGGCATGATTCGAGACTCTAGAGCAGAAACTGACAAAAAAATAGATAAGCTCAAGACTATGATAGAAGCCATGAAGGCTCAGCATAAGAAAGAAATGGAAACAATGAATGCCCAACAGAGGAAAGAAATGGAATCCATAAAACAGATTCAAACAGATATCCATGGGATTAAAAACTCTATTGAAAGTGTACCCAACAGAAGAAAAGATTGAGAAGATAGAATTTCAGCTATAGAAGATAGAATAGCAGTCAGTGACCGTGAAAAAAGAGGTCTATTAAAAACAGTAAGGGATCATGAGAAATCAATCCAACAACTCCTAGACGATACAAAGAAAAATAACATAAGACTGATAGGAATTCATGAAAAAACAGGAGAAAACACAAATGATATAAAAAAGCTCTTCACAGAATTAAT
>NW_022900928.1:120598306-120618118 GCF_012274545.1 Fukomys damarensis
ACAAAGGAGCTCACCATCCTCAGTGGAGGAAAGATAGCCTCTTTAATAAATGGTGTTGTAAAAACTGGATGTCAACCTGCCACAGATTAATATTAGACCCTTATCTTTCGCCATGCACTAAATTAAAATCCAAATGGATTAAAGATCTAAATATTAAAACAGAAACATTAAACTTGCTGGAAAGTAAGTTAGGCAGAACTCTGGAAGACATTGGTATAGGAAAAGACTTTATGAACAAATCCTCAGTAGCACGGGAACTAGCAGAAAGAATCAACAACTGGGATCTCATCTTACTAAAAAGCTTCTGTACTTCAAAAGAAACCATTAGCAGAACTAAGAGACAATCTACAATGTGGGAAAAAATTTTTACCAGCTGTACCTCAGACAAAGGACTATTATCAAGGATATATAAAGAACTCAAAACAATCAGTCCCCCCAAATATAAAGACCCGATCCAAAAATGGGCATCCGAAATGAACAGACATTTCTCATACAAAGAAGTGAAAGCAGCAAGAAAATATATGAAAAAATGTTCCACATCACTGGTCATTCGAGAGATGCAGATGAAAACAACACTGAGATTCCACCTCACCCCACAAAGAATGGCTGCTATCAAGAAATCACACAATAACAAATGTTGGCGGGGTTGTGGGGAGAAAGGAACCCTCCTCCATTGTTGGTGGGAGTGCAGACTAGTGCAACCACTATGGAAATCAATATGGAGATACCTCAAAGAGCTTGGACTGGAGGTTCCATTTGACCCAGCCATCCCTCTGTTGGGTATCTTTCCAAGAGAACTAAAAGAATCATATCACAGAGAAGTATGTGCACCCATGTTTATAGCGGCACAGTTTGTAATAGCTAAATCTTGGAAACAACCTATTTGCCCATCCGTTGGAAACTGGATAAAGAAGTTGTGGTTTTTCTATAAAATGGAATATTACTCAGCCATAAAGAGCGAGAGAATAGATTCATTCATAGGAAAATGGATACATATTGAAGATATACTCCTAAGTGAAATAAATAAGTCCCACATGTGTAAATACCAAATAGTTTCCCTGGTGTGAATATTCTGCAACAATGCATAAGATTCTAATAAGATTACTGACATTTAGAAATTTGAAGAAAGGAGCTAAAGGTGTAGGGAAGGTGTGATACGTAGGGGAAGAACAAAAAGGGAAAAGAAAAAAATGTGAGAGAATGAAAAGATGAAAATAAAGTGTTTGTAGATGGGGAGGGGAGGAGGGGGTGAAGGGAGGGCAGAGGTAAGGGGAAAAAATGAGAATCAAGACTTGCCATGTAAAGGTACATGATCCCAATAATGAATGTAACTGTACTGTATCCCTAAAATGTACCAATAAACTCAATAAAATAAAAAAAAATTCCTTATTGTTTATTATTTAAATAACATTTACATACAGGCACGTTTAGACACTATGGGCTTTGGTTATGAAATATGTTCATATGAACATTGTCATGTACACATAAAATATATGCATATGAGCATATTATATAGAATATATGCATTGAGCATCAGGAATGTCTCCAAGCCTGTGTTTATTAGCAGATGGATATTTGAAGTAATTGCAGTGTATTAACTCTTCTTTCATGCTAATGGACACGTTCCTTCCTCCCTTGTCTCTCAGAAGAAGAGCAGTTTAGCTGTCTTCCCAGGCCAGACTCCCTTTCCTCTTCCTTCTACTTCATTTCATTCTCATTTCCAGAGAGAACTTTGTTTTCCATTGGGTTTTTTTTTCTCTTTCACCTTCAATATTTTAATTTCCTTTGTGATTTCTCCTTTTAATTCTTCCCAAATTACTCAATAATTTTGAAATAAACTATATAGATTATTGAATCTATCAGAGTTGGAAAAAAGAGGGAAGAAAAGAAAAGCAAAAGGAAGCTTGTTGGAGTGCTCGGTTACCTGTGGTTGCCTGATTCGGCCCATCATTTTAGGTACTCAGTAATCCAGCGAATGAATGAATAATTAGCCTCATTATATACTAGCTGCATCAATTCCCTCACAGTTTACTGGCTGTTTTTCTTTCCTCTGTACCAGTTTGTATACCTATACAAAAAATAATCTTGATCCACTAGATGCCAACTCATCATTTCAACAAAGCAAGATTGTTTCCGGCCTCTCTCTCTCTCTCTCTCTCTCTCTCATTAATAGGTTTCTCCTTACTGGGATACCACCTAAGTTTTTACCCAAATGCTCTGACAGTGAGTCCCATTTGTATTCACTATCTCAGACTTCTCTGAGGACATTTTTCCCTTGGATTCAATTCCCCTACACAATGCACTGCGACTTGTCCAATCTTACATCTTGATCATCTAATATCCTTCCAGAGAAGAGGAAAGCAGTGAGGGGAAAGAAAGAATGGAAAGGTTTAAGTAGGGATTTGTAGTTGGAGATTACCTTTGTCAATGAAACAAGTGCATCCTTCTCCTCTCCTTCCTATTCTGTCTGTTTCTCAGATTGTAGCCTCAGTGCAGTCTATGTAAGCATTGTTAAAAATTGTGATGACAAAACCCTAACTTAGTCTTAGCTGGACTGAAAGGAAATTCCAGGGATGGGACCTTCAGTATCTCTATGAAGAAACAAAAATGCAAAAAGAAATTTGAATGTTTTCGTGATAAAGAAAAGATGACATTTGAGGAGATAGATATTTACACTGATTTGAACATTATACAGTGTATACAGTATCAAAACATCGTACAGTGCCCAAAATAGTCACAATGTTTTATGTCTCAGTTTAAAAAAAAAACCCAGCTCCTCATATAATTCTAATGTGTGGTTAGATCTGAGGACTGGTGAATTATATAACACTGTACATAGCAGATACATGTAAAGAGAAAATTTAACACAAAAATTAATCCATTCACAGGCTATGACACCTTGACCATTTATCATGATCTACAAGGTTTTCTACTGTCCTCTCCTCTCCCATTTTAAGATTCCTGTGTTCAAGTTAGCCATCTTCTGTGTGGGGGAGACTAACTACTTAGTGACTTCCTGCCATTATTATATCCTGGAAGCGCATCCTTTATGAAGTAATCATAAAAATTAGCTTAATCTGTAGCAAATCCTTATCTGTGAAGTCAATAAATCTTCATGGCTTTTCAAAGTTATTCTTTCAAGTCAACATATATCCAAGCAAATTCTATGATTGCCTGAGACCTTAGTATTTTGACTTTATTCAAAGCCCTAGAAGGTTTTGCCTCTATTTTCATCTTTATTTTTTTTCCTGTACTACTAATTTTTCCACTTGGCAGAAAAATCCATTTTAATAGTTTTGCTTTTTCAAATGGAAATGTTTATTTAGGATAGGTTTTATGTATATTAGTAGCGAACATGCTATTGGTCCTCGACACTGAGGCAAAGGGGTAACTGCAGATACTCAAGATAAAACATGGCTTATTTGCAAAGCACACACATCTAATAATGTGACTGGTGAAGAATCAACCACAGAATTAATGAAATATCTATGTCAGCACCTGTAGAGTGCAAGGATTCATTGATTAATGGCCAAGGCTGTTTCTCCACATTGCCTCATTAATATATTAATTTTATTCTGTGACACTCCTGAGAGTGAGATTCACACACTCAATGGTTCTAGCCTGGTCTCATTTTCTCTTTGGTATTTAGCAGTCACAACTGTCCTCAGGGCTGTGCCTCAGCATCCCCTGCCTGAGCAAAGGAAATCCTGCTACAAAATGTATAAAAGGGATACTTTCCAAACCACAACTTGGTCAAGAGTCCACTGCTCTCTCATCAGGCCCTTAAATTAGATGAAGGGAAACTCAAAATTTTATAAATAACAGCAGCACCCACCAGCTTTCAAAATTTTGTTTATTTGACTTCCTTTTTTTCTTCTAAGCCACCATCTTCAAGAGGCTTTCCAATGACAGGACACGAAGAATCAGAAAATGAAAGCATGGCATCATACAGAAATTACATGGCTGGCTTTGTTATAACCTTAAATTTTCTCATGTGTCAATTGACTAGACTGGGTTGTTTACTCTCTAAGGAGCTCTGAAATTTGGGATTCATACCCCACTTAGGTACAGCTTTAATTATAATTATTATTGTGGTGATGGGGATCGAACCCAGGGCCCTCTCACTGAGCTACATCCCACCTCATTTTATTTTGTATTTTGAGATTTGGTCTCACTAAGTCACTAATTTGCCCAGACTGGGCTTGAATTTGAGATCTTCCTGTCTCAGCCTTCCAGGTTGCTGGGATTACAGGCATTCACCACTAAGCCAGACTCCTAAATGCAATTTGGCTTTCTTCTTTCCACTTGGAAAAACCTGAGCCCTCACTATCATTTTTACTTCTTTTATTTTCTCTTTTACAAATCTGTTGATGTTGCTCTTTCTAAATATAATACAATGATACCTCTGTTAATGAATGGCTCCAAGCTTGAACTTTCCATTACTTGAACAGCAAAGTCCCAACGAAATCTGGTTGGTGCTGGTAACTTTGCTGGATAATCAACTGAAAATCCCTCTTGAAAACACCTGTGCAGACCTACAGTGAGTCATCATTCTTGTGTCTCTCCACAGTCACAAGCAGTGACATGTCGGTCTAAGTGTGACTTTCGCCCAGACAACATACGGTGCTTATGTTAGTGCATTAAAAGTTCATCACCATGAGCTTCTTTTGTGCTTTACTTGTATAAAATATAGCAATCTTGGCCCCAAAGAAAGTTGGTGATACCAACAGTAAAGCTAAGTGGAAAACAGAGAACCGTGATAGAGTTGATGAAAGAAACTGTGAAATTTGAATCAGGTTGATGGCTGATGGGAAAACATCCTGAGTTCTCCAAATTTTCAGTCTCCGCATACATATTTGGAACAAGTTGAGTTCGACAACTGGGGCATCACTGTATTTGGAAAATTCACAAAATTCTACTAAAGAGAATGAGTCATAACAGCATGACATTCATCATAGTATCACCCACTGTTCACATAATCAGTACTTTCATTTAGCTCTTCTCTGCCTTTTTAGAGTTGAAAACATACTATAATTATTTTAAATGTTTTTATTTTTCTCAGTAATTTATTATAAACATCTCCCATTTAATGAGGAACTGAATAAATATCATTTTAATGGTTGCATGATACCCTACTAAGAGTCACATAATTTATTTGAATGTTTTTCTAATTGCCAATGTTGAGACTATTGCCAAGGGGATGAATAGCGTGCATTTGAGAGATGAACACGAAGGTACATACTTGTTTGTGTATTTTTAACTGATTTGCCTTCCTAGGGCAGAATCACTGATGTAGGCTCTGTGGATTAGAATATATGTATGGTCATCGATGCACAGGATGCCTGCCCACTTCAAGCCCAATGATATGTTTTACCTGGCTCCGATTGTTGTGGCTACAGGTAGTCAATATTTATTTATGAGAATTGTTAATTAAAAGTAATGAAAGTAATTGAAGGGAAAGCAATTCTCTTAAAGCTTCTATTTGCAGAAGGTTTTTTTTAAATCCGTGATTAAATGATATATAAATTTTGATTTGGCCTTTCTGACTGTAGTAAACATGCCAGGCTTTTCAGCTTTGCTTTAGAAACAGTCTTTGTCTTTGCTTTAAAAACTAGGCACCAGCTCTTCTGTCCTCTTTTCTCTGCCACTTCTTACATGAATCTGGACTCTCCCATTGTTCTGATGCAAACATCCATGGGTGGAGACAAAAGAGATGCATTCTTCTTTTTTCCTTTCACCACTATTTGGCTTCCTTTCATCTGTAATACAAAACAAGTTTTCTTCCTCTGTTTTCTAAACTTTTTTGTGCTACCAAAGCTATTCTGCCCTCAGAATTTTTTTTTTTTAAAGCTGTATGAATTCTCCGAGATCTTATGCTGGTAGACACTTCTGGATGACACTTGTTGCTGCTGGATAATAGCTTCAACCGAACTGCAGCCTGAGAATTACATACACAGATAAGCCTTCAATGCCAGCATCCCATGCACTTACAGTGAAATTCCTTCACACTGTGCCAAAATGTTGCTTTCATTGTTCTTAATCTGATATGATTTTCTCTTTTCTTTCTCTATGAAATAAAGCTGAATCCCTCAGCTGATGTCCTATCTTGTAAGCAGATCATTCCTATTAGAGGCAGGGACATTGATCTCAAAGACCAGCACTAATATCCCCTAGTGGACTTCCTCTAAGGTACAGCGTCCAAAACAGTAAACAGACAAACAAAGGACCCGGGCTGCTCTGTGACTTTTGGTTTTTGCCTGTTTATGTAAAAGCAGGGAGAGGACGGCAAGATGGGCAGGGGTGTAAAATAGAATTTTTATTTTCAAAATGAGAAAAATACCATTTTTCTGATATTTTCTGCAGATAGCAATGTTTCCTAGATAGGTTAGGAATTCAATAGCAGGAGTCAGTGGTATTCGACGAGAAGACTTTACCATCTTCCCTGTAAATGACAGAGTGCTGAAATGTGAAACATTTGGCTTCTTACAAATACTTTCACTTGTGTTGGAAGCTGTGATCTATGTTCCAGGTCAAAGGCAAGAGCATGCTTTCCCCTATCTGTTTCCTGTCTCCAAGTGATCAATCATTTATTTCCCAAGGGAATTGTAGTTCATGGGCATGTGGCCTGTTTTGCATTGGCTTCTATTATCGTTTGCTAATTAGATTACAACCTAGTATTTACCTTACTCTGTGGCTCTGAGACCTTCTCCTGCAGTGTTTTTCTGTTAGTTTTACAAATACTGCAGTCTTGCTTTCTCTTGGCCTGTTGTATTAAACTAGGCAAAGAAGGGAACTTCTAATTCACATCTGATTGTTTTTAAGGAGGAGGGAGGTAAATAATAATATAAAATTCAATTAATTTTACTTATGTCTGGACCTAACTTACTCTTGAGGATATGAACATAAGAAATTCAGAGATTTTTGTCATCTCTGGACTGCTCCCAGCTTACTATATAACTCTTACTTTCAATTTATATCTTGCTTATACTTAATAAGATACACTTCCTGACATCAAATATTATCCCCTAGAGTGATGGCTAATTTTATGTGTCAGACTAGCTAGGCCAGTTGTTTTGTCAGTTATCAGTCTATAGATTGCGTATTTTTAAGGTGTTATTCAGATTTAAATCAATAGAATATGAGTAACACAGAGCACCCCACATAATGGAGGTGGCTTCCTCTAATCAGATGAAGGTTTTAAAAGACTGAGGACCTCACAAAGAAATGAAACTACAGCATAGTAATGGTACCCAAGAGCCAGGGGTTTAGCTTGGTGGTTCTGCCACCTGCCTCACAAGCACAAGGACCCGAGTTTGATCCCTGGTGACCCCCCACCCAAAGAAATCATTTCCTAGCTTCAAGCCTTTGGATTCCACATTGCAACATCAGTTCTAGCTAGAAATTTGGACTTGTGAGTTCCCACAACTGCACGGACCAGGTACTTACTGCTCTCTCTCTCTCTCTCTCTCTCTCTCTCTCTCTCTCCTCTGAATATGCGTATCTCTGTACCCTGAGGGTTCTGTTTCATTGAAGAACCGTGTCTAATGTGCCCACTGTGCCCCATTCACCTCCAATCATTTCTAAATTTCTCCCTCAGATCCTATTTACTAAGGATCTTGCTTTTAAAATTCTTTAGTAACAGAAGCACCCACACACTTTCATTTCTTTTCTGTCTTCATAGGAATGCATAGCATTATTTCTGGCAAATCAAAAGCTCCAGTACCCTTAGGGACAGCAAGCAGCACAAGGGAATAAAAAGGTAGCCTAGCCTGGCTGCTGGAAGAAGAAGTCTTTTGCTACAGTCCAGGGAAACAGTTATCACAATGGGATTCTTGGCTGTAAAATGTCTGTGGCACTGTTTTCAACATGAATACATTCTCGTTTACCCCAAATCCTGCATTTTAGATGTAGCATTTTAATGTTAACTCTCTTTGGGGATGGGGGGGTGTCTTTGTGGGATGCACATCGAGTCTCTTGTGAAGCTTTTGTGAAGTTGGCCCTCTGTTCTGAGAAGATCCCCTTTTCAGCGCATCTCTGTCCATGCTGCTCACACAAGATTCCCAGCACACCCTCACATCTCCCCCTCCACACCCTCTGCCTTGTGTTTTCCACCAAGTAACTATAACTGCAAGATAGGATGAATAAAATAGGCAGAAAAGAAGCATTTGAACCCAAAATTAGAGACTACTGCCACCTGAAGGCACAATTCCTTTATTTTAAAACTTCTGAAATATTCTGCACTCCTCCAACTAAGACTGCATTGAAGATTAGTTGAAATTTTACTTCCAGGAGTCCTGGCATGATTGAGCCCCTCTGAAAACTTCCTAAATTCCAAGACTCTTGCTTTCATGGTCAAAATTATGAGAAAGGAGGAACTGAGGAATTGATGGGTGGAACACATTTTAAAAGATCATGAATTTATTGGTTCTTATTGAGAATTTCATCCTGACTAATGTATTAGGGGAATGAATGTTAGATAAATGTAAAGCGTAATTAGAACATGCACACCAGCTGGACGGTAGTACATTTTTCATGGGTGGACATATCTCATGACTCCACAAAGATAGCTGCTGCACTGACCTTCATTCTCTTTCAACTGGCTCTTTCATGGTCAGTGTCTTACCCTTGGTTCAGTGCTTGTCTTCTGCTGCTTGCCTGACTTGCTGGAACATAGGGTTCTAATGACCTTGATTAGCTATGCCGCCACCTCTTTTCAGGAATTTGTTTGTCTATGATTTTCTGTACCCAAAATAGAATCAATAGGCCTAATAGTGGGGTTCACTTGTGTCCATGATTTTCTCATGTGACCATCATGTCCTCCAGGACCACTCCAACTATCAGTATTGAAGAACAACTCCTTAGTCTCCACAACATGGCCATGGACCAATACATTTATAAATAAATGAAATAGCATGAAATTAAAAATAAATAAATCCATTTGTTATAGCAGGACTAACAGACATACAAATATTCTGTCCAATTGTTATAAATCTGTCCTAATGTTTCCTCTTGATATATTTGCTTATTCACACAGGCCCTATCCATGGTCCAGACCCTGACAACAGAAATCCCACTTTCTTTTTTTCACCTGGAAGTATCTTTTCTGACTGAACAGAAATTGGGAAAGAAATTTCATGGACTGTCAAGAGAAAACAATGTCTTGAGATTTCTTTTCATATACTCAGTGTGATAGCTGAGCATTATAGTTTTCCCCAAAAGACACACACACACACACACACACACACACACACACACACACACACAAACTGGGAAAATACTGTGGGAGCATTGGTCAGTTCATCTGTAAAATGGGACTAAAGGTTGTGCCTATACATGGTCATCGGTACACGAGGACCCAGTAAGGAAATGTCTACAGAGAGGTGTGTCATATCCATCATAGAGAATGGTGACCATGACAATTACCTAGCAGACAAAGGCTCAGAGAAAAATAAAGTTAGGAGTCAAAAGATGCCGCAATCCATTTCAGGAAATAGGTTCACAAAAACAAGAAGAGTTAGATCTGCTTGGTGTGTGTCTGGGTCTGCATCATAGATTCCTGAGTTCTTCTTAATTGTACTGTAGTTAATCTTGCCCATACGTATGGGGGTGTCATGTGCTGAACACAGTGTTAGCTATTGAAAAATTAAAGACCAGGTGCTGCACTACTTCTGTGACTAAGACAGCTACCCCCTTGACTGCTTTCCCACTTGAGAGTTAAATCAGTCCCTGGATTTATGATTTTTAAAGTACTTTCGAATGCCAGAGAATTAAATACATTATGTGAATGTCTACATGGCAATAATAATATCATAGCTTATCACTGAAATGTTAAATACTGCAACATACAGGATTTTCAGTAAAATCTGAGCAAACAAATCTTTAAACTAGCTTTCCTGTAACCTAAAAATGACACAAATCTAAATGAATAATGGATATAGCAATAAAGCTGCTAAAGGATAGGATTCATTGTACATTAAGCTCTAGATCCTTTATTTAGGTTGCAAATGATTACGTGATAATAGGATAAATGCTTTGCTAAGTATATAAAAACTTGAAATACTCTGTATATCACAAAGCCATATTAAATTTGCAGGGCATTAATTTACTTCATAATACAATAAAATTATTCATTTAAAGTGAAATCTCAAGGAGAAATCAATTTGCTGAATGGAAGCTAGGATATGTTAACCCTGGATAAGAATCAGCTTTTGGCATAAGTTCCATGTCATCCAAATGGCTCTCCCTTGGCCTTTTAGAAAAGGATTCTAGAGGAATCCTAGCCCATACCAGCAAAAATTCAAGCATTCTATTCTCTCAAGATTTTTTTCTGGGAAGAAGCCTTAACACCTACAGTCTATGAATTAATCATCAGTTTGAACACAGGTGCTGTTTTCAGTCAAAATAGTTTATCACTGTAGTAAGAAAATACATTAGAGTGAATAGTTACAATTTACTGATGACTCTAGAAAATTAGTGGTTAAACAAACCAACAAAAAACTATGATACTGTTTGGGTCAAAACATTCCACTTCAGATTTTTTGACTGCTAAACAAGACACATCTGGTTCTATGCCAATAATCTCTTCTAGATGGCCACAGAAGTATCTATCCAGCAGTACATGCTACTGAGCTGTTCAAGCGCAAGGCCAAAGAGTTAGCTAACCCCGCTTTTCTCAGCCTTCTCCACATCCACTCTACCACTCCATCCAAACTGTATCTCAAATCCATTCACTTTTCTCTTTACAAAATCTCAATCCAATACATCATACTCTCTCATTTTTGTGTGCAGTTACTCCTAAATTGACTTTAGATTTTTCTCTTCCCCTTCTGTAGTCTGTTCTTCACATAGCATCCCAAAGGATAGTGTAGAAGCGCAAACTAGATCATATCTCCTCACTGATGAAGCATCCAGCAACATCCCACTACATTATAATGAGTCTATGTCATTTTATGGGTCGAGGGCACATCTGTTCTCCTTTTGTGCCATTCTACTCACTTCACTATGATTCTTCAGCTACTTTAAAGCTCTTCTCAATTTAGAACCATTTGTGTTATTTGCCTCTCCAGATTGTTTCTGCAAATTCTTACAAGGCAAACTGCTTCATATCAGTCAGGTCTTCCCTTCAATATTTTCTTCTTGGAAAAGTCTTCTCTGACCACTGTATTTATTGCTACTATTCTCAAACATTTTCTGTCCCACTCTGTCCATTGTGTCACTTACCATAAAGAGTCAGCTTGTGTACCTGTTGGAGTATCTCTCCCTGGACCAGGCTGCTGTGATTGGATTTGCTGTTTCTGTCCTATCCGCAGCAGCATCGCTCTGCTCAGAACTCAGAAGGCCCTCAATAGGTATTTACTGACTTATTCATTGGTTGAAATTTGGGGACTCTGACAATCCCTGCAGTGGTTCATGAAGTGTTCTCTGACCCTCCAAAGTAAAAATGTGAAAGGACAAGTATACCACATATTTGCATTGACTTAATAAGCCTTCATCAAAGGCCAGTCTTACACAGGCAAATTCATTTAGAAATGATTGGTCAGTTAAGCCCTTTGAGCCATCTCTGAAGGGTTATGATTGACTGAGGACATTTCATGCACCTTTAGAGCAATATTAATGTGCCAATGTTCTTTCATAGACTTTCAACAATAGGTGTTTCTATTTGCCCATTTTTATTCTCACCCCACAAGGTATATAATTCAGAAAGGATGTTACTATCATGGATGAAAGACTCCTACTGTCAACATTAGAAATAATGTTTGGACTATTCCCACAGGAGTATACTTAATTCGCTTGATAAATTAATGACTGACTTTGGCCTTTGACAGAATAAATGAAACTTCTTTTAATCTATGCAATTAATGAAATTAGTTCCTTTGTATTCTTGCTTCAGGACACTAACAACACAGGCAGTACACTTCCAGAAACATAGACTACAATCAAGAAGACAACCAGGATTAATTGTAGCCAAATTCACTCAATTTCCATTAAAATGTTTAAATAGATCTCTATAGAATTGAAAGTTCATATCAGGAGGATCCCCAAGAAAGATAATACGAAAAAAATTAAAGAGAAAAACACACACACACACACACACAAAACAAAGCATTCCAGGTTTTTCAATTTTTCCTAATTGTGAGTCCTGAGTTGCTATTTTATCAAAGCTACAGTCAGCATTTTCTCAATTATTTTTCTTTCTTTTTCCGTTACATCACCTGGGACATTCTTCCAAAGGTCAGGCTCATCTCCAGAATGATCCCCAAATTCTAAATGTCAGGAATCAATGACAGAGGATGGGAAGAAGCAAGAGAAGGAAGGAAGTGCACGTGTGACTTGCTGGCTCCGCAGTGGGTAAAAGGGCAGAAAGGAAAGATCAGGAAAGCATGAAGAAGTAACAAATGCAGAATCTAGGCATGGGGATTTTTGTGGATGCAGGAAGCCAGTGTCTCCCATGCTCCAGTAGCCCACACTCTTTATTCCTCCTTTATAATGAAGGCTGGTGATTCAAGTTGGCCTCAACTTACTGTGTAGTCCAGGCTGAGCTCAAAATTGTGATCCTCCTGCTTCACCCTCCAGAGTGCTGGGATTATAGGTGTGTGCCATCACATCTGGTACCCTCCCCTTCTTTTTTTTTTTTTTTTTTTTTTTTTTTAATTGAGACAGAATTGCTCTGTTGCTGTTACCCAGGCTGGTTCTGAACTTTTGATCCTCCTGCCTCAACTTCCCAAAATTCTGAGATTATAGGCATGTGCCACCACACCCTGCCCAAAGCCCTAAATAAAGCCTTCATAAAGTTAGGAAACACTAAAGAAAATTAGGAATTAGCCTAAAGGAAGAATTAGATAGTTGATCCTCCTTTTTTGTTCTCTATTCTTCACATTGCCAGAAATTTTGTATTCTTTAGAATCTCTATTCTTAGAAAACTGTGCTACTAACATTTCTCTGACACAAGCATCTCTCCACTAAAAGTAGATTCTAATTAATTCTTAATGTAGAATAAGTTTATTTCCTGGGCAATCTCATCACTTCATCAAAAAATTAAGACTCCTTTTCTAAAAACCAAAGGATATGGATGGACAAATGCCTCAAAACCCTCCTGTCCATACCTTTGGAACCCTGGCATGATACCTTTATCTTAAAAGAGAGCACTACACAATTCATTGGAAAATGGTCTTACTAGAAACTGGGAAGCACAAATCAGTCTGCAAGAAGCTAAACAATCATCTTTTCTTTTGGATTCTAGTTGATATTGAGGCTCTTTTGAAAGTCCTTAAATTCAGCTGGAGGTTTAGTCCAGCTGGGTCTCTTTCCCCTTATGTTATGTTTTCTTCCCCAGTGTTTCACAATTCTTCTCCTTTTTGCCCGTGTCTGTCTCTACTACAGACAATAGGTGCCTCACGTGTCTAGCTTCCTTCTGGCATAAATGATGGAAACCCAAGCAAGAGACTGAGGAAGGAAAGAGGGCTCCCTCTTCTAGCACCCTCCTTAGAGAATCACCCCTACCTGGCTGGTCTCCAACCAAAGTTCCAGCTCTCCTCAACCTAACCTTTTTCCTTTGCACCCCTTTGGAGTTCTAGTAACCACTCCCTTCCTGGCCCTTAAGACTGAGGTGTAGTAGTGGTTCCTTTATGAAACTCTCTACAAGTCATCCTAATTTGAGCACACTATTTGTTTCCTACACTCGCCAGTTCATAAATCTTATCTAGACACCCTACTAAATGTCTGCAAGTTTTGAAGTGAAGCAGGTGAGAAGGGAAAGGAAGACTTTACAGTGATCTGACACAGGGCAGAACTTTTTCGAGATCACCAACACTTGACAACTAAGGTTAATGAGTCCGTGGGATAATTTTCAAAAGTGCACGTCTCCTTCTGATGTTATCCTAGCATGAATTGTATCTAAATTCAGAGAGCAAAGGAACATTAAAGGAGCTGAATTGAATTTGGTCCATTTTTCTTTCAAATCCAAACAATATTTATTAAGCATCTATTATGGCGAGTGGGGGAAGAGAACAAACAAAAACATTACATACTATGTGGCCATAATGGCTACAGAGAAAAATAAAATCAGGGTGGAAGGGAAGCTGAATGCAAGGTCAGGCTCTCTTTTTAAAACATATGTGTTATGAGAAGTCTCAGAGGTTTGGTGACCTTCGAAAAAAAAGCTAAGGGAAATGAGGGGTGAAACTGGTCCAGAGTCAGAATAAGAGTATCAGAAGCCACTGGCTTCTCAATCTACCCTGGGATTATTCTTTCCAGGGCTATTTGCAATGATGTGGATGCGTTGTGTTTTATTGTCACAGTGACTGAGAAGGGGATGATGAGAGAAGGAGGTACTTCTGTTCATAATTAGTTGATGTTGATAGGACCAAGGAAGTCCAGTGGCCTGGCATGCATAAGACAGCCACAGTCAATGATGAATGGAAGAGCTGTCTAAAAGAGAAAAAGCCAGGAGGATCCCTGTAGAGAAACACTTGGCAGAAACAGCAAATGCAAAGGCTGTGGTACTGGGACAACCAACACACTGTCTCATGTGTATTTTCTTGATTTAAAGAAGGACTTTTGTGGATCCTGTGTCCTCACATCTTTCCCAACTGCACAGCATCGTGGTGGCTCCAGTGTGGCTCAGACTGTCTGTCCTTCCCTTAACAGCACATTTTGTTTCTGGACCTGGAGTACAGAAGGGCATACGTGTACTTTGACAAGAGCAACCATGGTTTCTTTAGACTTGAATTTGCTGCTGGTAACCGAGTCTCCTACTGCAGAGAAGATGAGCGAGGGACAAAATGTCCTGCCTACTCCAAATATAGCTTTTTGCCTAGAGAGTTATTTCAGAAAAATAACTCTGCAACATAAAATACTCCTGAGGATCATGCTCACTTTGCTGGGAACTCTATAAGAAATTAGCTCACACTTTTCATAGGTCTCTTCAAGTAAAACTGATCAGTTTATGGGCTGTATTTATGGAGAAATGATGCATTTTATGTTTTGCTCTTTTTCTATGTATGTTTTCATAATTTCTTTGAAAATGAATTTATCTGGTATGGTTGCCATATACTTCAGATACACTCTGTAAATTTGTTCTTTTTCATTTTAGTAAGTTTCCAAAAGAGTAAAACAAAAGTATCAGGCTATCTTTTGATAAACTTAACATTTATAAACAATAAGCTTCCCGGTGGCTTTAAAATCCGTTTACTATAATCCTCTTTTGTTTGAGTTACTCCAAGATTTTCTCTGCATCCTCTAGAAATTTACATGCTTGTTCATAATTCTGTTGTTTTAGCATCTTTAAAGAGTTGCATAGCATTTTTATTATTTTACTTTGTTGGATAAACTGGAAGAAACTTTTAAAACCTTGGCCTCCGGCTCAGGTCCAAAGCTCCTGGCTGACAGCGCTCTAGCTCTGTCTGTTCTAGCTGTGCTCCAACAAGAAGTTCTAGCAAACAAAGCTAACTCGGTTGGTCAGATCAGTGGTCCTTGACCAAAGCAAGATACTTGCTGTAGATCAGGGGCAAAGCCAGAATGAAGGTTTGAGGTGAAATAGACCCTGATAGTGAATCTGGGATCCTTTCCTCACTCAGTCACAATCAGACATTTCCTGGTAACTCTAGTAAATAACATCCTGATGAGTCTTATAGAACCGGTATATTAGAAATGTGTCCACCTAATTTCTTAGTTTTTTTGCAGCTCTGAAGGACATAACAACACAATTGTTTAGCAAGGAAGAAAGAACAGTGCTGTCTTTGGCTTTCGCATATTAAACCTAAGCTGAATTTATGATACATTCCTATGAAGGAATATTTAAGACTCACTGATATTTATCTTGATACCAGTTAATAAAGTCCATGGGAATTTTCCATAGACTCTAAGAGACACATGTATATGTGCCCAGTGCCTGATCGAGTGCCCACCCCCTGTGCATAGAAATCTAAACTCTCTCCTAATTTTCCCTCTTCGTATGGATTTTTACCCTATGGGTATTTTCTGAGGATAGAAATCCTTACAAGAATTTAGTGAATATTTAGAATACTAGTTAGTATTTCTTTTGATAAGGAACTCTTTTATCTTCAGTAGTACCCAAAAGAACCTTCTATGACCTGCTATTGCCATTACCTTAAAAATGGAAGGAAAACAATTTTACTGAGGTCAAAAGTTCTTCAATAATACCCCCTAATCGTCTTTACTTTTCAAGTCTCATTGCAATAAACGCATATACTTATTATGGTGTTTATTTCATTCTTATACGAAAGTTAATTTTATGCCTGATCTCTGAATTGGATTAGAAATTCCTTGAATATTTTATTATCTCTGTTTTATTTCATGAAAGTAGCAGGTGGGAGAAACTACTGAGAATGCCTGTAAAATGTAAATTCAATAAATGTATTCAAAGCCAACTCTGTAGCCACCCAGCATTTATTACTATTTCAATAATTACAAAGGATAGTCATTGCTAACAATTTAGATAGAGAATTTATAGGTAGAATACCTTGCTTTGGTAAATATAAACTTTGTCAGGTTAATCAAATTTTAAGTGAAATGTTATACAAAACATTTTCATAAAAATGAAAACTTTTTCCCAAAATGTTCACATTAGCCCATAAACATGATCCATTTAAAAAATAATAAGGTTCATTGCCCATTATAAAACATGGATCTTATTAGGACAGATATTATACCTTCTCTGTGCAGAAATTTAATGTGTCTATAATGTAATATGTTATGGTAGATACTTACTAAATATTGAATGAATTATGAGCACTTTCTCCTATTTTGGCCCCCGTTTTGACACATAATTTCTTTAGTTATCCCCCTACACACACACACACACACACACACACACACACACACACACACTGGAAAATTTTAGACTCTAGGGCCTCGTACATGACCTACTGAAGAGTAAATGCAACTGGATGTTTCAGCATTGAATGCCAGATGTTTGAAGACAGAATGTCTAATGGTGTATAACTTTGACAAAATCTTGCCTTGTTCCCAGTCCCAGGTCTGTGCAGCACGGCCTCACTGCAAGCTGACCCATGAGACCAGCTGGAACATGACCAAGCAAGGTCTAAGAGAACTACCCTCAGAGCGAACATGCCTGAGCAAAAGATACCATGACCCTAACCATGCCGTTGATGACCTGAGCTTGATCTGACCACATAACTTCATCTGACGTGTAAACATGGACATAACAATAGGAATCTTTGTATTGCAGAGCTATTCCTCTTGCAGTTGCAGAGATTGCCTGAGGTCTACGTGCATTAAATTATTGTCTTGGCCTAGGTACTAGGTACTAGGATCCATAATGCTATTCATGGACCCTGTAAGAACTGGTAGCTAAAACTAACATGACCAAAGGTTATTTGGCATTCAGAAGAGTACAAAAGCACAGGTGAACATGTAGATTCAGCCACAAAAATGAAAATTAAGAGGAAATGCTATAGTTCAAGGTCATCATGCCATGGGGAATTGGTTCCTGATAACATCCCAGGTTAGACTGTCATTAGCTCAATGACTGGTTAGGTAGGGAACAGGGAATGTAGACCTCTGTGCTTAAGAAGAGGTAGTGAGTGCTTATGTATAGATATTCTCAATGTTTCTATACAGATAAAGACTACTCTTTCATATCTAGGTCTCTTAACCCTTATTTCAGCTTCTAGTGTTCATGTCTGGATTGCTCTAACACCCTTAAGCAATTTTTGTGAGGCCCTCAGTAAGCCACTTCCAAATCATGCTGCCTACAATAAAATAGTTTCTATCAGCAGTTAGCTTCTTTCTTAGCTAATGCCTTCAGTTTCTTACAAGGTCTTGGTCATGAATACCAAAAGGTCAACAGTGTCATAGATATAGGCACTTTTATGACATATGGAAGAAATTGACCCATAGAAATCTATATTACTTACCACAAGGGGAAGAAAGTATTTCCACACTAGGAATACCCTAAGACCTCTAATACATTTGGTCATGCATGACTGCTTTCTTTTCTATTACTGTACTTCTGAAATGATTTTATTTTGGGAGGTACCAGGGATCGAACTCAGGACCTTGCACTTGCAGGCAGCGGCACCACTGAGCTAAATCCTAGGCTGAAGCTATCTTTTGCTTTACCATGTTTGACAAATTAGCACTCCTCCTAAACTAGGGTTTTTAGTTTCTTTTTTAAGTTCAGTGTAAATAAACTATATCTGTAGCTAGCTTCAGGATAAGTTTTCCCTGTAAAAAACAAGTAAAACAAGTAAGCACAGTATTGGAATTTTTAATGAAAGAATCACTAAGTGAACTAATTAAAGAAGGTCAATTAAACATAGAAGTAAACTATCTGAAGGACAAAGAACAATCATCTCTTTAGGAACTCAGCATACGGCAATTATCTGGTTAGTTTGACATGTAATCAGGAATGGGATTCCCAAAGCACAGTCGTGTTTCTTCAGCTTTTGAGTTCTTTAAGCTGATTTTCACAACTTCTCATGTATAGGTTAAAATTTCTTTCACAGGTTGTTTTGAAAACCACATAGTTGAATAAAATTAAAAGGCCAGTTTAATGTTGTCTGAAGCCATCCTGTTGTTATCCTGTCAAACCCATCTTTTGGGTAATACTTGATTTAGCACCCAACTGGGGAGAATTTAACTAGTGTTTGTCTGAAGGAAGAATCCAGGTAAAATTGTTTTCACTAGATTGAGAAAGGTTTCACTTCCTAATGAAATGGTTCTTAAAACCTGGGATTAAAAAAATCACCTGGAGGTGTGATAAAAATATTATTTT
Source organism: Fukomys damarensis (assembly GCF_012274545.1). Classification (NCBI taxonomy): domain Eukaryota; kingdom Metazoa; phylum Chordata; class Mammalia; order Rodentia; family Bathyergidae; genus Fukomys; species Fukomys damarensis. The sequence goes on from NW_022900928.1 coordinate 120,617,064, forward strand.
CTAGGTTCTCCATAAATTCACTTTGTAAAAGAGAAGGTTCAGGATTCTTCAGTTTAACAAGTACATACTAGCTGTCCACAGAATATATTTGGAAATATTCATCTCTTGTGAATATCATGACATATTAAATACCCTTTCTTCATACCCCTATTTGTCCCAATTATGGTATTAACCTAAGTTTTATGATCTCAAGTAATACAAATTTCAAGGACCAAAAGGCTTTTCAATTCTACCTACTACCTTGTGACTTAATTTACAGAGTTAAACAAAAGTCACAACATCTTGAATTTACATCACCTTAACTTTATCCTTCCTCACTCAGACAAAAGTCCAGAACAGGCATATTTGAAATCTATTCTCCTTAATCATGTTCTTCTTTGACTTAAAGTTTTTATTTACTACTTTTCTGAGTCTCTGTAGAATGGATTGCTAGGAGGAGTTGAACCACTTCTGGCTGTCTCTGTGAGTTGATTTCTGTGTGCCTGATAGAGTTGGACAGACGCATCAGGAGCTTCAAGGATATTATACAGGCGGCTTCATAGTTGGTAAAGTTAACAGGTATGCGAAAGTCCCACAGGGAACAAAGATTTTCTTTTTTCCAAAAACAGAAGATGGAAGCAAACAACATTTTCAAAGCCTTCATTGTTTCTGAAAAAAAAAAAAAGAAGGAAAAAGAAAAGAAAAGAAAAAAAGGATGAAGACTGAATTTAGGTTGAGGCCTTCTACCTCTTGAACATGGAACAGAAATATGTAAAAAATAAACTTATTAATTTCCAGAGCCTGAATATAGTCAGCATTAAGAATTGAATACATGCTACATTATCTTAGTTACTTTTCTGGTTGCTGTGTGGTTGGCTCCAAGGCAGAGTGGCATGGCAGGGGGGCATCACAGAGTAGAAATAGTCCACAGGAAGCAGGGACACGAGAGCAAGCAAGAGACCTCAGGAGCTTCTTTCTCCTTCTTTTATGTTTTATTTAGGCTAACGGGATTAGGGCAGTGCCAAACCAATCAGTGGACTGATTTAGTAATCACACACCCTTTATCCCAACATTAT
>NW_022900928.1:120618478-120652933 GCF_012274545.1 Fukomys damarensis
TATATATATATGGTCTAGATCCAGCCACCTTTGAAAAAGCCACCTCTGACTGCATGAGGTTTTGTAGGGCTACCTAGAACCAAACCATAACATACCTCAAGCAGCTCTTTCCAGTCTTCTGCACTTCTCTCCTCTAGTGAAAATGCCTGGCCTCTTTGCAGGGATGTGGACCATCCATCCAAGAGTGGTGTGAGCTAATGGCCCTCTCTTAAGTAGAGCCAGTCCTGGTTCAGGGTGTTTGAAACTCAGGTCCGTTCACACCCATAGAACCTATGCTACTGGGTCAGTGGCAGCTCTCCTTCAAACCCAGTCAGCACTGGGTTCTGGGCTGGGTTAGCCTCTTGTGCTGATCCACAGTAGTCTGCAACTCCATAAGACAGGATCTCATGGTTCTCTCAAAATCACTTGGCTACAACATCTGAGCATTCCTAAAGCATGCCGCAAATTTAAACATTTTTGAAATCACCAGATTTCCTGAAATCCATGAATTCTCAGGTCCTGCTATAATCTTTATTACAGATTTTTCTTTAGTCCAAAGTTTTAGAATTGAAAAGACCCCAAGATTCTCTGCCTTTGTGTTAATGTGTTGCTGACTGAAATGGGCCAACTGTGCCTTTAAACCATTCCTATGCCAGTTTAACTGCTCATCACCAAAAATCACAGACCTAGGAGACCTCAAAGAAATATTAACCCCAAAGATACACCATTGTTTCTCAGGCTGGATCATGTTTTCATTCACAATCATCTCAGAATTCCAGGGAGGCATGTTAGCCCACAGAATTTGTATATGGCACAATTTCCTGCAACATCAAATTGGCATGAAAAATTATGAAGGAAATGTATATTTTTATATTAATACCTGAATATTACCAAATAGACTGCTATACTAAAATAAGATTCGAAAGAAAAAATCTGCTTGTCCTGGCCTCTTGAACTTCTGCCTCTAAAGCCTCTCAAGGAACATATTCATTCTCTTCTGTCTTTGAAGGTGTGGGTTTGAAATTTTTTTTTCTTTTGTTTGTTTTTTTGTTTTTTTGGTACAGGGGATCAAACTAGTGTCCTTATGCTTGCGAGGCAGATGGCAGAACTACTGAGCTAAATCGCTGGCCCATGAAATTGGGAAATAATCCTAATAAGTAAAGAGGATACTGATAAAATTTTAACAGGTACAGATAATTAGTACATTCTATCCTTTACACAGAGAGAGAGGGAGACTATAATAATGATAATGATACTTTTCTTAAGTGTGTATGATACTCATGGTAGGTAGGCGCTGTGCATATTTGTATATAAAATGTCGTTGGGTTTAGATTTCTAATTTTTCAACCACATGCATCAGATTGTAACAAATATAATATAAAGTAGGGGGAAATCCAAAGTTCTGACTAGTCTCCTATTTTGCTGTTTTGCACAATTCATTGTAGCTGTTAAAACACAAGTGTTGCCTACCTAAACTCAGCCTTTTTTTGGAAAAAAAAAAAAACTCATGCTTTCTGGAGTGTTTTCATCATTCATGTGAAAATACAGCTTAACATCCTTCCACTTGCTACTGCTTGAAGTAATGGATTATGCCTTTGAACTTGCCAGTAAACTTCACGGTCCTGGTATAAATATCAAACTTGTCAAACTTGCTTTCCAAGAAAGCGCTATAATGAAAGGCTTATCTGTTCTGGGAGTAAGTTAATGCTTCAACTTTGCCTCAAAGCCAGATCTTGAGAAAATTTAGATTGTGGAGAAGTTCCTGTCAGCTATCAGGGTCATCTCTGGCCAAGCCCGGAGGCTGCTTTCACTGAAGTTTGGACTCCGCTGTTCCCCCAGCTTCCCCAAAGCCTCACACTCTCCTCGTGAACCCTATGCTTTCCCTGCTTTCCCCTTTCCTTTGAATTTGGGCATCAGAGGATCAAAGAGGTCCATATACAAGTACCAGGGTAAGAAACTGGGGAGGGTGTAATAGGATTTCCCCAGGGACCTCAGGGATCCCTAGTGCTGCCAGACGAATAGTAGAACAAATAAAGTTCAGCCTGCTCATTACCAGGCTCAGCTGCAGGTTGTTAGGGGCCAAGGACAATTTCTCTGCATAGCAAGCGGACAACTAGCAGTTTTCTCCTTTCTAAGAAATCTAGGTGTACATATATAGAGAAAGCCCTGAAACGGTGTATCTGTAATCTAATAACAACAGAACCACATTTCCGGGTCAAATTTCACAGAGCCAAACCCTGCTTTTTTTTTTTGTTTTTGTTTTTGTTTTTTTGTTTTAAGAAGATTTAAAACAGAAATAATATTATTAAGAGTAAGAAGACTGGCTTGCAAGCAGTTGCCTTACTGATCTATTGATAGCAAATGTTTCTGTCCAAATCATGTTTTTATAATGAAGAGCCTGTTTCCATGTCAGATATTGTTAAATTTGTAGCAGTCCCCGTAAGGTGCCAACCACTTGGGCCATAGGAAGAACCCTCTGTGGGAAGATCAGAGGTCTTTTGTTTTCTCTGTAAGTAGGTGAGGAATGATTTTCTAATGAGAACCTTCTGGCCTTCTTTAGATACGAAACCGTGATCTCAAGTTTCCACGCTATGCCCTAGAGAAAGGCCGTACGTTTTAATGTGCATTGTGGTACAGACAAAAGCTCAGGGAACAAGCACAGATGCTCAGACCAGCCCCTCTGACCACATATTTCTGCCTGACCCCTCCTCCAGTATAGATGCCAGACCTGGTGTTCTCCTCCTGCTCCCCGTTTTCGTCCTCCTCCTCCTCCTCCTCCTCCTCTTCTTCCTACTCCTCCACCTTCCCTCCCCTTCTCTCACCACTTCCAGATCTGTGGCCAGCTGTATTGCAGTGAAATTTCAAAATCCTCGTTTGGCTGCTATGTACAGTGGTGTTATAATGTTTATAAAGCCCTTGATGCAAGTTTGAAAGTGACATGCCCAGATACACATTTTAAAGGGGCATTTAATGTACAAAATGCTTTACCAAGTGCAATGCTCAAATATTAACTACATTCATATGAATTTTGTATTTGTTCCAATAAATCAGTAGTGCCAGATGTAAAATTAGCCTGTAAAAGTTTCCCTCTGTATTACCATCCAATATTACTATTCTTTGTACTAATGTACAAAGGCAGCTTCTTTTGTAAAAAAAAAAAATGAGTTAAAAAGTACAACATATCACAAAGAGTTCTCATATATTGGCTGTGTACCATATGTGTTAACATATATCACACAATACATTGAATTATATATGATGTATGAATATACATGAGTATGCATTATATATATTATATATATTATATATATTATATATATTATGTAATAGTTTTTATGATTCCAATTACTAAGGAATTGAATGGAACTTTCTCATTCCCAATTTGATTTACCTCTTAACATATATTAAAGGGATTTCAAAAGACCTCCATCCTTGAAAACTGTGCCCCAGGTTTGTTTCATTTAGGTGCTCCTAACAGAAAACTAATATTTTGTAGTGAAGAAGGTCTATAATGTTTTACCACTGAGTACATTACCCATTGTTTGAGTAAAATTATTTTAATACTCCTTTTTTTTTGTGGAACTCACCTGTGCCTCAAGCCCACTAAACTTATTCCCTTCTCTATGAGCCCAAGAATGAGCAGAGAAGCTAGGTATGGTTAGCCATATGCATTGCAAGATGGATATGTGGGCCATACCAGGACTGTGGGATGTGGTATAGAACTTCATTAGAACCTTTGGGGAAAGGAGGCACCTGCTTCATAGAGCTTGAAGCTGTGAGCTTGCACGCTTGCTGCCCTTGCTGGCAGATTCTAAGGAGAGGCCACCAAGAATAGAGTTGAATCAGAGGGACATAGGGTTGAAAAGTGGGGAAAAGCTAATTTCTGGGGACATTATTTAAGCAGCTGGCTCCAATCACACCTGAAATCAGTCCTTTCTTGGACTTTTCAGTTAAGGGAACCAATTAATCCCTTTCTTTGCCTAGAACACTGAGTGTTAGATTTTCTCTTCCAACTGAAAATATACCGATTAAAATATCTTTATTGAATAGGTTCCAGTTAATTTTCTCAGGATAGTCTGTGAGGCAAATATTATTTCATTTGTCAGATTATCTAAGTATCTAAGGCTCCAAGAAGGAAACTAAGTCACTTGCCTAAAACCACACAATTAGCAATCCCAGGAGCAGTTGTTGGCTTAATTCCAAAACCTAGGTTTTTTTTTTTTAATCAACTGAGGGTTTACATATGTCTTTAAATGTAAATATCTTTGGAAGAAGAAGTAATGTATGCAAGTTATAAATAATGTAAATCTCAATTAAAGAGCTAAGTGTACTTTTAGTTCAAAATGAATTTCAAAGAAAGGAATATGAAAAGCTAGATGTGTGTGTATACTGATAAGTTGGAGAAAGTAGTTATTAAGAGCTGACATTCACTTAGGGATAAACACAAACTGACCTAATTCTAGATCAAATGTCATGAGGAAGGTGCTGTTATTACCTGCACTGTGTAGAGAAGAAAACCAAAGCACACAGAGACATGAAAACATGTGCAAAATTAAAGAGCTTCCAGATGTAAGCAGCCCTTCACATGTGATTCTGACCTTCACATATACTGAAAAAGAAAATTTAATTCCTTAACCAGAATGTATTTCCTGTAATAACAAATACTCGCTAACTGCTCTGGCAGAAAGGCTCAGCTAGAATCCTATCTAGAATATAGGTAGAGAAAATGTGTGATCAAATGATTTCACCTTTGAGATTTTAAGGAAAACTTGCTGCTGGATAGAAATATACTATTACCTTTCCACTGAGACCTCTACAAGGGTAGAAATACTTTAGCCACATATCTCTCAGTATTAAGAAGTTTAGTACTCAGAGTCTGAAATTCTAAGAGCTTTATATTTTTGGAAAGGGGGAAAGTATCAAAGGCCTTTCTTGTACCCTAATTGACAGATATGTTATCAAAAGTTTGATAATTACAGTTGCAGTGCTACAGAATGTAAGGTACTCACTAGAGTTTTCAGCAATGATTTAACAAGATTCTTGAGTGTATAGGTGTCACAACAATAGAAGAGACCCAAAATGGTGTATGCAAAGGTGTTGCAGCACAATGAGGTCCAAACCCTAAGAGGGCTCATTGAGAAAGGAAGGATGAAGGTCACCTAAAATACTTCCCTTCAAGCAGTGTAGATTTGAGTGGCCTTGCTTGTGGTCCATTTTCAATGGTCTGTGGCTTTTAGACAGCTATGAAAAGAGCTTTGTCTAAAGCACGTCTTTAGATGGTCCTCTATGACCCTACCCTAATTTCCCAGGGACATTTGCCTGACTTCTCTTTTGTGGGGAAGGTCAGGCAGAGAATATCTTAAAAGGAGATAAAAGAGAAGCTGAAGAAATGAAGGGGATGTAATTCTTCCAAAGCTCTTCCTTAAAGTTACCTCCATGTGCTAAGAATAATATCACAATATAGTTGCCTGCTATCTTCAGGTCTTTTATGTAAAAATAGTAGCTTTGGAGGAGCTTATAAATGGCTATTTTAACCAGTTTTCTTGATGTCCTTAGTGTCAGGATCCAGCTCTCCGGTCACAACTTCTTTGGTTATGCTAAAATACAGACCAGCTCAATGCTTTGGTTTAGGAAAATGCTTATAAGTATATTTTTATGGACCTTGATATTTCTGGTATTGTAGAGGCAAGACATGAAGATACACTGACAGAAACTTTAAAAAATACCCCATTCAATTATTCTGTGAAAGGGTAAAGGCAGTCTTCCAAAAAAGGAATCATTATTTTAGAAATGAAAATAGAATTTTCTAGAAATTGCTTCTAAAAATTTGGGCTAATCATCTAGAGTCTCATATATATTTTTTGCCCTGAAGGAACAATAGCAAAGAATTCATTAAGTTCACAATTTACTTGTCCATTTCATTAATGTTTTAAGAAAAACAGCAAAGCTATGAATATTTGACTCTAGATTAAAGCATTGTTTTCTCAAACAATAAGCTTACATAGAGTTTAATATATCTAAAATGTAATTTTATTCCTATAAATACTCTTTTTATGCCACTTACCAGGAAAACAGTTTGCTATGCAAAATAGATTTTAATGTTACTTGATATGTCAAGTTTTACTGTTGATTTGTTTTAAGTTTTCCTCAAATTGAAAGTGCTCACAGTCTAGATGGGGAAAAAATATCTCCATGCTACCAAATCTTAGTTTTGGGGTAGATACACATTAATATAACTACTCTTCTTCACAAACTATGATACATGAGCTCAGAAACAATGAGGGAAAAATGACCCTAATTACCATACACTATACCTGTATGAGTTTTTGGGTTACCCATATTTTAGTTCTCCTTCATTTGAGTGGGTAATGGAGAACTGACTATAATTGTATTAAATTCAATGATGCTGAATTGCGTTTTAGGTCTTAGGTCATTAGCTGACTATTGGCGACATTATAAATTCTCTCTACTATTGCAATGAATGCTCTTAATTTCTGTGGAAGCCTGGATTTTTAAAATTTGAAGTTGAGAATTTGCCTAGTACCCTTGGAAAATAAAAATTAATAAAGCTCTGTCCTATATATGATAAATCAAGCATGGATAATTATTTTCATTTTAATAATTTGCCTTTATAGCAGCTTCCATAACAGAAATCAAAAGCACTTAGATTTGATTACTAATAGGTATTTCTAACTAGTATTACACATAATAAAAGACAATATAGCTAGAAAAAGATCAATAATTTAATGTGAAACAATCCTGAAATAGCAAAGCAAATGAGGACAAATGAGCAATATTCTTGGAATATTTTTTGCCACCACTTACATTTTGGCTGTGGCACTTTTTATGCCTTTCTTTTTGTTATTTTTTTTCACTAATGATACAACTTGTTTTCAATTATAAAATGAACCACCAGTTTAACAATTTTTCTGAGGAAGATAAAAAGCCTTATACCAAATATCTATTTGAATGCATTAATCATAATAGTAAAGATCTGTACAATTATATAAACCTATTTTCTTCTACAATACAAAATTTGAATCCCCATTTTCATGTTTTTAACATTTTTAAGATTAACAGTATAAATTTCAGGAAATATAAAAGATACTAAGATGTGTAGTCTGTGTTTCTGTACTGTGAACTCTTGCTGTCTTAGAAGTTTTTGTTCTTAATTGAATGCCTATAATGGGGATTATATAAAGTCTCAAAGTTGGTAAGAATATACTGACAGATGTTCAGGATTTTTAAGTCTTCAAAATTTAATATTAGTTTATATTAACTTTTCCTATCTTGAACATTTTATGATCTTCTCTAAGTGTTTTGGCAATTTCTTCTGTCTTTAAGCTTCTGGTTACCTTCTATATAAACAGTGTGTTTTTATTCTGATTCTACTTCCTATTATGATTTTTTTAAAAGATTCTATTTGAAATAATCAAATTTTTGACCTTTAGCAAAAGCTTCAAACAGAGCCACCACTGTCAGAAGTCTAATTCAGGTGACAAAAGAAACAATGTCACCTCTACACACAGCTAATTTCACATATGTGCAGAGATCACTGCTAAAAAATTACTCCCTGCCTAGTACTGATAGTGACATACAACCACTAATATTAAAATTTAAAAATAACAACTTTACACTCAAATATTTCTTTTTTGAAATTCCCTTAATCCCTCGTATTTCTGTTACAAAATCGTATGAATTTTTCAAGGCCTTTGGATCCTCTGGTAGAGAAATTTTTCACTCTAGTAACCTCCACCAGTGCATTTTATTTCATGGTTATTTATGCATCTTTCTTATTTATTCTGCTAGATTATAATTATTGAAGCATACAGGAGGGTTGTGCTTCTCCATCCAAACTTCTCCGGGCTTTCTCTGCCAACACATTCCTGCATATCTCAGAGTTTCATAACAGTTCATTCAGTGCAAAGCTATCGGTACTCTTACCAGCTGTGCTGTGTTGAATTAGCCATAATACAGTGTTATCAAACTTAGGAATTAGAGTTTTTCTAATCACCCACTGTACATTTTCCTGGAAGAGAATGCAGAAAATGTTCAGTAATAATTCTGGCCCACACCTGCAAAGGAGGTGGACACCCAGAAGCTCAAGGCTGCACAGAGAGGAGAACCCAGTGAAGACTTCAATGATGACACAGAACATAACCTTTATATTTAGTAAAGAAAACAAAATAGACACCTGGACTATTGCTCAAGATCATATACAAGATAATGTGGAAGTTACCAGCAAGTAGAACCTCCTCACTTGCCCAGACTGCATATAGCAGCTGTAGCTATGAGCTGGTCTGAATTCTCCAGCTTTCTCTCTACCTGGTTGCCTTTCCAGCATGCTCTCACCCCTCCCCAGACCTCCACATCAGCACTACCTCACCGTCTTTACTGTGACTTCACCAGTCTCAAATGCCTAAGTAATTATGTAGCTGATGATAATCCCTTCCAAAAATTAAGCATACATAAATGCATATCCTGTATCCTTCCAGCAAGCAGGAACCTGTAAGTAACAGCCGTTCTCTAGGAAATGTAGACTGCTCAGTAGGGATCCATGAAATCTGGAGCAAGAAGAGGGATTATGTTCTTTTCTCATAGCAACATTTCACTTTTTCTTTTAACATCTCTCTTTCTTTTGTTTTAAACAGGATCTCACCATATAGTTCAGACCAGCCTTGAACTCACTGTATAGCCCAGGATAGCTTTGAATTCACTGGAATCCTTCTGCCTCAGCTTCCCAAGTGCTGGGAGTACAGAAGTGTGCTACCATGCCCAGGTTTTTATCTTTTTTCTCCTTGTTATTTTTTTCTATTGAGGTGGTTGATACGGACTCACGATGGATACAAGGAAAGAAAGATTCCTGTTAAATGAGTTTCAGAATCCAGATTCTTGGAGATCATACAGAAAAGTCAGGAGAACATGTACTCTTGACCCAAAGTGGCCAGGTTCAAATTCAGACTGCGCCTCCTATTAACTGTTCAAATAATAGCACTTTCCCTTTAGCTATTGAGAGGACTGAACAAATACATAAAAGCTTTTAACGGGGTCTGTAAGGAGTTAGCTATTCTAATTGGATTATTGCTGCAAATTCTCCTATAAATTTAGACAATCCCTAGGGTTGGGGAGGGACATAGACTTGAATTGAGTGAGACTGTGACACTGAATAAAAAAAAAAAACATTATTTATACTGGTTTTACCCAGAAGTGAAGAGAAGACATTTTTTATTCTTAGGTGGAAATGGGAACATAAGGCAGATATTAAAGTGAGTCATAGAAAGGCATTTTTAAATTAGTGTTGTTTGACTATATGAACAAAGATTAGAGCTACTATCTGTATAATAACAAGAGGTTATAGCAAGATTGGGGGATGAAATAGGAGGAATCCTTGGTGAAACAAAACAAGACTGGGCAGGGAACATGGGACAGGCTATCCCAATAGAAGAACCCAGTTTGTTCAGGCCAAGAATTGATTCTCAATAATTTGCCATCCCGAAGTGACCATATTCAGCAAAGATGAAGGAGGTACCTGAAAGGCAGCTTGGTACGGATCTAAAGGTAGACAGGTAAGATGAATCCAGATTATGAAGGAACTTGCCAGCCATGTTAGGGGAGAGGGACTGGAGATATCACAGGGAATCTAATCAGTGGATTTATGAAGCTACTAACTTTATTTAAGTTTTATTTTTAAATATCTTCTTTTCCCAAATGGACAACTTACCTATTCCCCCCACACACACCATCTCTTGCTTCATTTTATTTATTCCATGTATACACACTTGGTAGAATATTACATTAAAATGGCCTAAAATATGAGAAAGGAAGCGTTTTCATAATTAGGAAAGAGAGATATATCTGTGGGCTTCTTTTAGAATGAAAAGAATACCATTACAGCTTTTTTTTTTCCCACCCCTGCTTAATCAGTGTTCACTGCACAAAGAAAGGATCCTTCAGTTTTGTTTGTTTGTTTGTTTGCTTGTTTTGGTGGTGGGACCCTCCAAAGGAGCCAGTACCAAAAATAAAATGAATAAATACTGGAAAGAGAGCTCAAGTCCTCAATTAAAAAAAAAATACATTGGTAGAGAAAGAGGAAGTACCCTTCCCAAATCATCCAATGAAAACTTCTCTTCCAGATTTGACTTGTTTTGCAATCCTTCTTATCCTTCCTTCCTGGCATACATATGTATATGTTTTTAGATGAAGAATCTGCAAAACATTTGGTTATTGAGTGATTCAAACACACTGAGTCAAGTGATTGCCAAGCAGCTTGATTTTTGCTCTCATATTCTATCAGAAGACCTTGTGATCATTCTGTGATGATGAAGAGAAACAGGGATGTAGGTACAAAAATGAGGCTGTTGCTTAACCCTTGAGCCATTTCTTACTCAATTTTAATATTGGTAAAGATATGGAGATAGATTCTTCTGAAAGGGCCGGAAGGATTAACGGCAGTGTGTATAAAAAGGTGGGAAGGGACACTCAAAGTATCTGTTCAGCTTATAGTTCATGCAGCTTTCAAAAAAATCTCCTTTGAAAGCAAGGGGGTGATTTAATATGGTCAGCAGTCATATAATTTCATTATCAAGCTTAAGCATTCTAAAGTGTGTGGAGCCGGGGATTTAGCTCAGCAGGTCGGTGGCCTGCCTTGCAAGCGCAAGGACCCGAGTTCAATTTCTGGTACCAAAAAATAATAATAATAATAATAAATAAAAAAAGTGTGTGGAAACCCATGGGCTGGAAGAGGAGGGGCCAGGAGCCTCCTGCCTTCTGGAACAATCTCACCTCCTTGTGTCTACTCCATGGCACCACTGACAGTAGGGACCACATTGTCACAAGCAATGATACACGAAAATCAATGGTTGTATTTAGTACTCATTTAAAAATGTGAAGAATGTCTTTGATTTTATCTTCATGTTCTTTTTTTAAAATTTTTCATTACAAAAATTCCCTAGTCTGTGTATCCATGCATTTGTCCAAGAGCTTTCAAAGTTGCAGTTTAACCATTTTCACATCCCTAATTTGTCTATGATGTTTGACATTGCTCAACCTTGAATTTCTAATCACAACTATTTTGAGATGTATCACCTACTCTATGTTGCTTTCAGTCACTCTTTCACAGGTTTCATTGGTGTTCCTATTACAGGAAACATAAACTATGCTGGAATGAAAGAGTCTATGCAGTCTTCTTTTCCATTCTCTTTTCCTCCCCAGACACAGTGTTACACAGGACATCATCACATTAACCGATGTGTTGTGAAACAGGATCTGGAACCCTGCGTATTTATCCTCACTTCTCTGAAAATGCAGTCTAAGGCAATTCTGCGGAAGCTGAAGTACCTGTGGTAAAGTATTAATCTGACTCGACTGACTCATTTTCTGACGAGGACTATGAGATCCAAAGAAGTGAGAGGACTCATGTGACAGGACAGACAGTGACCGCCCAGAGTAATGCTTTGCTTGGGAGGTCTCAGGTCAGATTTTGGTTCAGGTGTACGGTCTTGCAGTACACCTTGTGCTCTGCTTACTTTCAGTTCATTCAGATCTAGTTGGAAGCCTGATTGGGATAACTATTTATTAAGTAGCTGGGCATATTTAGCAAGCTAGAGCAGACACATTAATGTTAGAAATTTAGGATTTAAATAAACAACAAAGGTATAGAGTGATGGAATGGGGAGATGGAGCCTTAAGTGAGGAGATAGGCAGATGGTATAAACTGTCTGCTAATATAATGCATTACATTCCAAATAAACATACTCTGAGATATTATACTTCTTATTCTGAAATATTATTTTAATATGGCTTAATTATGCTGTCAGAACTCATAAGAAAGCCAGTAAAGTCAGATATACCCATATCCAAAAACAAATGCCCATCATTTCTGAGTCATACGTAAACATTAACAATCAAGGGCTAATGGTGGAATTAGCTGAAGGGGGAAAATTCTTTCCGTCTTTTGTAACAAACACCACACTTGAGTGTTAACTCATTGAAAGTATGAATTTTAGACAACTACAATTACATTTAATCAAAAAAGAAATGCAGATACATATGCTTTGCATATCTAAGCCCAAGCACTTTAAAAATGAAGTCATTCAAAATTGTTCAACAAAGAAATTCAATCTTAAAATATGGTAATATGAATATATTTTTCCTGAACAATCTTTTATATAACCTCTTCAGGTGTCATAATTCCAAGTATTTTGTAATCACTGTGGTGCCATTTAGAAATCAATATACATTATTACTATTTGGGCTGTGTATTTCAGATTTTCAAGGAGAGTTCTGATTTCCAGGGCAATTCTGATTGCCAATATCCTGTCCTGCGTTCCATGAATTTTCAAAAGTTTTGGTAAAAAAAAAAAAATTCACTAAATCCCAGTTCAGTTATTTTGCTAATAGATCTTCACTCCCATTCCTTAATTTGCAAGTCCATTCAAGCCAGAGTTTATTCCAAAGCTCTGATGGTCCCCCTTGGACAGGGAAGGGGGAAATTTGAACATAATGCAGGAAATACATGGCATCCCTTTCAAACTGTAACAACCCGAGACTAAGAATTCCGCAGGGTAAGACAAGCAGACAGACTCACTTTCAAATCAAGTTTACCCTTGTCCAAAGGTAAGTTGTCAGGCTTTGGTCTTTCACTGACCCAGATTCCTGGGATGGTTCTAGAGGCTGTTTGAATCTCCTAAGGGGAGCCTTATTAGTGTTTTCCTCCCTCTGTTCTCTTGCTTAAATTGCAAAAAAAAAAGGCTGCATATTCCAAACCCTATGGCTTGATGAATATAGTGCAGATGGAAAGCATAAGAGAGGTCAGAGTCTCTTGCCATTAGACTATTTTTGTACTTTTTTTTTTTTTTTGCAAGGGGAAAAAATGACTCGGAAAATGTGAAACCATTGTTCATGTAGAACCAATGTTAAACTAACAACATTTATTTAGAAAATACCAAAACTCTTCCAGGGTAAGAGCTCTTTTATGATTTTCAATGTTGCTCAGTCACATCCATGCCATAAGTAACAACAACACATGTTACGTCTCTGTTTCTTAATATATGAATGTTTGTATGTGTGTCTCAGTTTCTAGAATCCGTTTCAAAGCCAATGCTGTTTCTAAACTAAGTTTACTGTAAGCAAATGAATTAAAGCATATGTTTTTATTACTTATATTTTATTTTTAAAGTACCACCTGACACATGGATTGGGGTTGACAATACTAGTGTTCAAATGCTTATTTGATCTGGAATATTTTCCTTTTAAATTTGCCTTGACCTTTCTGTACATCATATAGTGGCTGTGTCATCAAAGATGAATCCTAGAGAGTTGGATACTTCCTTCATGAAGTTAGACATCCTTGAAGGTACTCAAACAGCTATGGAATCTTTGAGCACTTTTCATAAGCATCCACAAGTGTTTTGATTATCAAAATGCTTTAGAACTCTGTAAACAGGATTTATCCTGGGCTTTGACTATGCAGCTGGTTACACAGCTGGGAAACTGGACGAAAGAGCAGTTAATTTATTTGGCTATTTCCATGATTGACCGTAATTGCTCCAGCTGTACTAATGTGCAGTGATCAATATTCATTGTAAAGATGGCAAAAATGGACATGGGTTCCCCTTTTTCTTTTCATTTCACACATGTTGACCTGATACACGAAATGATTCACTCAACAGGCAACACCTAGCTTCTTATTTTTCCATGACAGAATGCCACAGTATCAAATGACTACTAAAGAAAAAGCAAAATGACCTCTAGCAACTGGGTGGCTTAATTAGTGCAAGGAATCGTCTGGGTTATGGATGGCTGTTTGAGAGTCTAGATGGATGGAGAGGATGGGAAAATGCCAGTGGTCCAATAACTTGCAGTATTCAGATGCTCAGGGCTGCATCCCCAAAGCATCGGTTGAGTCCTTGAAACTGACAAAGGAAAGGGAGAGTTCTAACAGGAAGATAATGTGGCTGCCAATAGGTTGCCCATGGAGTTCAGTCTCTTACTGAAAACAGTAAGTGATGTCATTTGCCCATGTGCCTGAACTTCAATTGGCTAACCTCCTGAAAGATAACCACTCCTTCCTATGTTCCCTGTGTTTCTATTGGACAAGACTCTCAGAAATGGCTTTCACAAGTCATGGGACATGCCAGCCTCTAAACTGCAGAGGTCTTCTGAGACCACTGACAGACCACCCAGAGATTTTACATTTTAAGTTTTGGCCAAGAAAGGAAGAAGTGCTCCTTTCACCCTAGCAACATAATCTACTCTCACCCTCAGTTTGAGAGGACAATCGGTTCTTCCTAACACAAGTCTGTACCTCCTTTTAGCGGTGCAGTTTGTAATAGCTACAACTTGGAAACAGCCCATTTGCCCATCCTTTAGAAACTGGATAAAGAAGATGTGGTTGTTCTATAAAATGGAATACTACTGAGCCATAAATAATGAGAAATAGAGTCATTCATAGGAAAATGGATACATATTGAGGATATACTCCTAAGTGAGATAATTAAGTCTCATGTATAAATATCGAATAATTTCTCTGGTTTGAAAAGCTATAATAGTCATAAGATCTAATGGTGTAATTGCCATGAAATAGAAAGAAAAGGGCTAAAGGTGTAGGGGAAGTGGGAAGGGTAGGGGAAAGGAAATAAGGGAAAAGAAAAAAATATGAGAAAATGAAAAAACGGAAATAAAGTATTTGTAAATAGGAAAGGGAGGAGAGGGTGAAGGCAGGGCAGGGACAAGGGGAAAAATGAGAACAAAGACCTGTCATGTAATGGTACAAGATCCCAATGATGAATGTAACTGTACTGTATACCTAAAATGTACCAATAAACTCAATTACAAAAAAGAAAAAACAAACTCTTGTCCCCAAGATGTAAAAAAATAAAAAATAAATAAATACTCTTGGCTCTGTTGAATAGAAGATTAAATTTTTGACAAAGTTTTTAAAAAGAGATAAATGGAAGAATAAATGTTTGATATTAAGCATAAATGTTATAAGGGCATGTTTTTCAAAGAGAATAAATATAAAAACTTCTGAAATAAAACATTAATTTTAATTAAATATCATCATATTTTAGACATTTTAAGAAGTTGTTTAACCATTTTCTTCTTTTGAGTTGCTTTCAGTTTCCAACATATGGGTGCTGACATATAGTTTTCCCACATAGATATGGTCTCCCGTTAGGATTAGGTTTGGGTTTTACCTGGACTTAGTGTATATTCCAACTTTAAAATCCAAGGCTTCAGTTATTTCAATAACAGAACATGTGAGCAGCCTTTCCTACTTGGTGGCAGATCTTAGATCAGCAATTACATAGAAGATATAGATATAGAAATTATTTTTGTATCGAGAGTTCTTGAGGCATGGTTCTTTACCATTCTTCTCACTCTGTCATAATGGTGAATTTTCTATGCCATAGAGTGAAGATCATGCAATAGTAAGTATTCTCACCATATTGCTATCCAATTCCATTTAACAAGGATACAGTTGATTAAAAGAGAAAGGTGGAAAGTTAATTTTCATTATTACCTAGAACTTTCTTCCAACTTGCTTTTACTTAGATCCTCTCACTTTTGTTCCCACAACAGCCTAAAAGCCACTAATGAGCTAAGGGTCTGTGAGTCCCACTGTCTCAGAATTTTCAGGTTTTCCATGGCAAGACTGGCCCAGGTTTCACCTGACCCCTTTTACTTAGGTTGCTATCTGTGAAAAAGTTGGTGTTTGGTTTTAGTTATAAACCCAGAGAAATGCAGCAGAGTCCAAACTCAGGGCCAGAGAACAACAGGGTCCAGGAGACTGTGAATGACTCTGACCTTTAGAAATTTGAGAATAAATTTTTTTTCTCCAGAATTTAGTTTTCCAGTTAGAAAATGAGTGTCTGTTTTGAGGATCCCAAACTCCCTTCTAGTGCTGTGATTCTTTGGAACTGACTTGAGAGTGTCACAGAAGTTCTAGGCACCAGATTTTCAAGTTATTTCAAATACTTGATCACATTTCACTTAAAAAATTGCTATCAGTATTCCTATTAATGGTACCTATTGTGGTAACTGGTTCATACTTGTCCATGTTTACTTCATACAATCTTTCTAGGAGCTGAGTGTGGTTGAAAATCTATTATTTTAAGTCGTTGAGGGGAGGTTTTAGCACTTAATCTTGCATAAAACACAAAATGAAAGAGTTCAAATGCTATTTCTCATTTAATTATTGAAATAACTCTGCCACACTTATCCACATTTCCATCTTATAGAGGGAGAAGCTGAAGTTGATAAATCACTACTTGACAGTAGTCACACTGCGAAAGAGTGCTGGGTCTATGATTCCAAACCGTGTGTGGATGTTGGAAAAATCAGTGTTCTTAGTGCCTCTACTGCTTTTCCAGAAATTAAGTGGCACCTACACACACACCTGCGTGTGCACTCCTGAAAAGGTATCTACATGAAAGTAAAGAAGCACTTGACTGAGAAATAGATTTGATATATGCAATTGACAATATTACTTTTGCATGACTGTGGCTCACAATGGTTCCAAAATGTTGGACAAAGATTTGGGAATATAACTTTGAACTCCAGTTGCCAAGGAATCATTCTCAGACAACTTCTTCTACAAAAATGGTCTGATTAGCTCCAATGTCGTGTGTTCTCTATGTTATTGTTTAATACCTTATATCTCTATGCAACAGGATAGAAATGAAAAAGCAGAAATAAATGTAGTGCCTTTTGAAGACATCTTGCATTCATAGGAACAAGTGCAACCCTGTAGACAGGTATGCCAGATGTGAAGGGCATCTCTCTGAAGGAGGTGCTTTGTAGAGGGCAGCTAATTTTATGTGCAATCTGGTGACTTCACTAAAGTAGATATTTCTTTCAAATGAAAACTATTTGATGAGAGAGGGGAATTTTCGCTAGACTAATACAAATTATATCACCACACACAAGTTGATTACTAACTTGAGTAAAGCAATCAGATTGTCATTAAAATGTATCCAAGGGTCCAAAATTCCCCTGAAATATATTCCCAACATGGAGGAGTTATGAGACATCCACTGACCAGAAACATATCTATCTTTTTGTCTTGTGACAGAGCTACCATCACTTTCTTTGAAAATAAAGACTAGTTTCATTTGGAAGTTATTACCCCTTAGACGGCCAAATTCTGCCCCAAGATGCCTAATATTTACTTTGCCTTTGAAGCATGATAGTTAAAGTTATTTCCCCATCTGCATGATTTTTAAAAACTTCTTAAATCCTGTCTAGCTATGACAGAGACCAATTCCACAATGTAAATGTGCCTCATTAATCAGCTATATTATTGAGAGGAGTAATGAACATTTTGCTATTTGACATCTGGCAGTGATTTACAGTAACAGGAATTCCTGGTTTACAAAAGTGCACATGTATGATGGTTTGATCTTTTTGAGTGTATTTAGAAAAATTCTCCTGGTGCTTTTCTTGTCTGCTCCCCTCATTGGTAGGAGCAAGGGAGCTATCAGGATAAAGTTAGACCTTAAACTACATGTAGATTTATAAGTAACTAACCAGTTTAGAGCAAAATGTTGTGCATACTATGTAATGTGTAAAATCTGGTGTTTATGTAGCTCTGAGTCTGGCTCCGTACCAGTTACTAGTGAGTGATATCTAAACATAAAATAATTTCTACATAAACTGTGGGTTTGTAAAAATGTAAGCACTATATTTTTGTGTAGTCTGAAAGAAGGTATTCTTTGAAATAGATTATTAGTGCAGCACATGATTCCACTCGCTATATTTTTGTGAGTTTTTCTTTTCTTGCTTTCCTTTTTCATTTTTGGAAAACTGATTAGGGACTTGGGCCTTTACCAAAAAGTCGACATGTACTTATAAGAATTTTGATATGTGATATGCTGACTAAAATGAAGTTTATGGTTTACTTCAAGTCGACTCTGCTACTGTGCAAAGAAAGCTTTAGATGAATGCATAATCATTAGGAATGTGTAGCCTCCAACTAAGTTATTAGTGCACAGCAGGCTTCTTGGTCATATTACCTTACCAACAACACCGATGCTATGTTAATGATTAAATATATAGCCAAAAAATCACTCAGCTGGAGGCGGAAAGAAAAATGAGATTAGAAAAGATTTTCAAATCATGAGAATTAAGCATTAATGGGTGGTTGTTTAGATTTAAGAAATGCAATCCTGTCTTCTACAGAGGGCTATGAAATTAGGTATTTATCCCTTTTAACAAATTCCACATGGAACGAGTGAACATATCGGTGTGCACTCATGGTGCTTTTTGGAAATGGTCTTTCAAGGCTTCTTTTCATGGTTAGAGCTTTTCGTGGTCCTCTTGTTAGAGTCATTTCTATTTGTTTAAAGTGGCCTCAGCATCTAAAGAAAGGCCACTCAAAACCAGAAGGCAAAAGTGGAGATGGAATTGTGGGTTATCATTGAGGAACGGATGTGTCACCCATATGTGATCCAGAATTGAGGTTAAAGGACAAGTTCCTTGGTTCCTCTAACTCCTACCTACCTATTATTAAATGCAGTCAGAGCTAGAAAGATGCATCCTGGTCATTAGTGCTCTAAAAGAGAAAGGTTCATTTCCTGTGATATCAGTAGTGATTCCTTTTGTTGCAAATAGCAGAATCCATCTGAAAATGGTTTAATAAAAGTAACATATTGTTTCATCAAGTAAAAATTCCAAGGGTATGGATCATTTTAAGTATAACTGAATTTGGATTTAGTACATTTTCATCATGAATTAGTTTTTTTGCGATACATTTTCTCTGCCTTCCACTGTTCTGAAAACCCCACAGTGATTCTCAGTAGCTCCAGACTCAAATCCAACTTAAACTGTAGGCCCTGGCAAGGTGGGCTCCTGTCATACAAGTGCCCACCTTCATGGGCCCAAGTGTCACAAACACAGGACACAGGGTGCTGGCAATTCTGAACTTAGCTCTTGTATAATGGAACCTATTCAAGTCTCAGAGAACTGCTTCTCCCTTCACCTTAAGACAATTAGCGGGGCTTTTAAGTGACTGTGGCTTGTCAGGCTGTTGACACAGTAGAGGTCATTGTTTGGGGACTGTAGCGACTAGGTGGGCAGCAGAGGTACTTGGGTAAGAGAAGAAAAAAATATTCATTAACCTGTCAAATCTCAGAAGCCAGGAATTCAATAGTTTCTCTCATAATGAGGTATTCTCCTTAGAGGGCTGAGTGCTCATTTTCTTGCTTGTCTTTGTATTCCAGCCCATAACTCAGTATAAATGCACTAATTCAGATGAGAGGTGCATACAGATAAGAATGCTTTGCAATATGAAACAATTAGAATATTCTTAAATTGTACACAGCTATATCCACATACAACATAAATGAAGCATGATTGGAAATGCGGTGGAGAATTGAATGCTGGAATAATAAACAATTTTATTTTTATGAGATTCTTTAACGAGATTTATTTCCAATATTAAGTAAAAGTTTTACCTGGCCTAGATTAAGAGATACCTAGCAGATTAGTGAAGTATAATTAGGGGTGTGTTTGTGGGGGTATTTCCAGAGCTAAGTAGCATGTAGGCCAGCAAACTGTGGTGAAGACCCATCCTGATAGTGGGTGGCCCCATTCCATAGAATTTCAGCTGGAATGATACACGGGGGTGGTGTCAGCTTGCGTTTGAAAAGCTCCATTCTGTTTGAGCAGGTGTGTGTCTTGCTCTTATTGCCTCTGGACATCAGATATCAGCTTCCTTCAATCCATCCATGCATGCTCTCATCAACAGCTTCCAGGACTTTAGTCTTGGACTGGAACTGCCTCTTTGATTCCTCTTTCTCCTTGGACAGCTTCAACCATCTTGAACCGAGTAGCTACTGAATGCTCTGGCTTTCCAGTATGCAGATGACCAACAGAATATAGACTCTCTTAATCGTGGTCCTCTAGAGAACTCCAACCAATACATAATCAGAGATTATACAATTCAATCCTAGTTACATTCTAACCTCAAACTTTTGCATCATTGAGAATAAGTTGAAATAAAACCTGTTCAAAAATTTTAGCCATATCCAAACAGTAGCACGAAGGCTATTAAAAGTATATTAGTCGAGATAGGAAAGAGCTAGAACACACTGTATTTAACCATTTATTATGCTAAGGCATAACTTTAAAAAAATAGCTAATGGATTTCTCCATTTGTATCCTTAGTCCAGGCTTTGGAAATGTTGCCAGATGACCTGCTCACACAATTTCAGGACTAAGTCCGTGAGAACAGATGACCCTAGAAAATAGGGGAAGAAATTTTGATTAAATATAAAGTCTTGGAATTGAGTTTTAAGTGGGCTGATTAGTCCAATCTCTGTTCATTTATGCCTCTCAGTGATATGACTAATATTATAGTGGGAAACAGAATAAATCAAGAGTTTTAGAGAACTTTATGTGTTATAAAATGAAGGCAAATGTGAATGTTTTTGATACATCATTTTGGAAAATAGAAATTTGACAGGTAAGGATGTAGACATTATACTTTGCTTGCTTCCGCATGGATTTATAGGGATTCATTTTCAGTTTAAAAAGCGGTATTTTATTATACAAGGGCAAAAAAATAAGGATTATGAACAAAAATCTAGAAATGATTCCTATATACTGATCATTTCAGTTACAATTCTCTCCATAATTTGTTCCTTGCCCAAAACTTTGCCTGTTCATGTGTAGATGCTTAACCAACAACTAGATGTTTATATTACTTCCTGTGTAATCAGATTAACCTACACATAAAAATGGATAGTCATCATTTAGAAATACAACCCAGCAATATATTGGCCCTTAAACAGTATGCAATTAAAACAATTCCAAAGTGTTCCAATTCAAGTACAAACTTACTAATAATTATAATACCAATACTACCATGTTATATTTTGCCAAAAGTTTTATATCTTTTCAAAATGATCTGACATCCATCATCTTATCTGATGGCTAATTTGGACAATGCAGTCAACCAAACTGACTTGTCCTTTTCAATTAAAGGATAATGATTTCTAAACTAAGATGGAAGGGGGTTACCTTAGATTGCTCCATGGTTCAGGAATTTTTAACTTTATAAATATTTGTAAATGTTTGATCCCAATGGATCTAATTTATACTGATGTAAAACAGGAACTGAAGTGGTTTCAACAATAGCATTATGTTATTTATTTCACATATAAATAACCAGCCCCATACTTCTTCTGCTAGGAGACAAATATTGGTACTTAAACAGACATGGTAAGCTAGTTGTAGAGAGAAATAATAATTACTAAGTAAAGGTTTCTTAGCCTCATGGTCCTAAGTGAAATCATTTCCATTATATTAGTTTTTCAGAAATTGATTCAAACAGAAATAAAATTGATCATTTTGGTTTTTGACATCAAATATTTTTTTGTTTCCTTTTATAACGTCCTTTGGGGTTTTTTTATTTGTTTGTTTTTTGTTTTTGTTTTTGTTTTGGTACTGGGGATCGAACTTGGGACCTTGTGCTTGCAAGGTGAGTGATGGCATCACTGAGCTAAATCCGAAGCCCTTCTTTTATCATGTCTAGTGTTCTTAAAGACTAATTAGATGAAATCCAAAGAGCTTTGAAAGGACAACATTCTAGAATCTGTCAGTGTTGTGTGTCATGAAGGATGTGGCATCACTTGGGCAATTATCAGTCTCCAAGAGTGATGGATAGGCAGGTTTGATTTCCATATCTGCTATGGAACATACTTACTTCCTGTGATCAAATGTATGTATAGCATTTAAATATAGCTGAGCTTTATGGATTGTTTTTCTTCAGATTGAAATTGCCTTTTACATTTATATAAGGTGGCTTCTTTGAAGAGAATGTAGTTTAGGTTCATTCATTCATCTACTCATTCTTTCGAGAAATTATTTTTGCATAGCCTTCCCTCCAGCTAAGATTAGTGTTCCTAAGTAAGACCAACTAAAGCTAGGTCCATATGGTGTTGCTCTCTTCTGTAGCCACCTTACTAACCCATATCCAAACCTAGCCTTGGAAGAAAGCAAGAATTTAGGGAGAAACTACTTAAACAATAATGCTTTGAAAATGAAATTTGCTTGGATGTTTCAGCCCACACCACTCTCAGAAGTTCTTCCCAACTCATCTTCCACTTTCCTTTTGATCATCCCCAAAGGAGGATTCTGGAAATGCTTCTGGATCTCACACTGAGGATGTCACTGACAATCCTGTTGTCCTCCTACATACTTACCCAGACATTACCATGATTAATAAGTGAAATTCAAATTAAAAACAAAACAAAAATTGGTCATAGGCTTTAAGTATGTTACTCTTTAAAGTTAGAAAAAAAACTAGATGAGTATTTAGATGCTACAATCTTAAATAGTATCCACATTTAGTGAATTTTTAAAAATTAATTTTCTTGACCTATTATACTTACCATCCAAAGAAATAAAGTTCTTTTCATAGCCTTTAGTTTCTCAATGTAATTATTGCAGTGGTATCAGAATGGCCACCTACCTGATCTCAGTCTGGAATAGATTGTCTTTGCACTTTGTGATGGAAAGTAGTATTCAAGTGATTCATTATTGAGCCATAAAAATGCTTATTAAAAAGACTTCAGAGAGGACAAGTAGAGAGCCTCAAAACAAGTGTTTATAAATTAGGAGACCTCACATCAAGGGACTTCATTTTTCAGATTGTTCTCTGTTATTTTCTACACAGCCATCACCAGTCTGTTGCATCTTTTAAAGCATATGTTTCTGAAAATATGGGGTGAAAGGCCAGGTACAGCAGAGTAGGAGACCTGGTTGCACAGCTGGTTGGGAGGAGGAGCAGCCCTAAGTGCATGGGTTGATGGTTCTCAAGGCCAGACTCCCTGTGGCTGTGCCTCTCTTCATGCTCTCTTTCTCTCTCTCTCTCTCTTCTTCTTCTTCTTCTTCTTCTTCTCTCTCTCCCTCTCTCTCTCTCTCTCTCTCTCTCTCTCTCTCTCTCTCTCCTTCTTCTTCTTCTCTCTCTCTCTCCCTCTCTCTCTCTCTCTCCCCCACCTCAGTGTTTTTTAGGATAAATTTAAGGTACAGGGTGAAGCACTTATGTGACTTTTCTAGTGTACATGAAGATGACACTCTCAATCCAGAAAATCTAGGTTCAAGATTCCTCCATTAATTAATTCAGTTGATCTCAGAATGTAAGATGTGACTATGCTAAGTGCAAGGTCACCAGCTGTTGTCTAGCTTTATATCAGAGAAGCCTCCAGCACTTTCTCCTGCTTACAATAGCTGTTCAATACATGACTATGACAATCATTATTTCTATTAAGGGAAAAAGCACACCTTGAGATGTCTTAACCAGTTCCAGGGAATAAGGTGAATACTGACTCACAAAAAGTGGGTGGTGTGAGGAAACAAGGGTAATCAGCTATAGTTTAAATGAAATCTTATTTGTATAGTAGTTCTGTGTCTGTTTATCTTCAAGGTCACAGTTTTTATTTAGTCCCAACAATTCCTTTCTTTCCTACTCTTATTCTTATCTCATAAAACACACACACATGCCCATCAGACAGAGAGGGAGAGGTGGAGAGAAGGACAGAGAGAGAGAGAGAGAGAGAGAGAGAGAGAGAGAGAGAGAGAGGTAGAGAGGCAGAGGGGAATACATAGCCACATCTTCGCTGGCTGCATTAGCTTTCTGTTGCTATGACAAAATACCTGAATTAGTAAACATAAGGGGGAAGGTTTATTTTGGCTTATAGTTTTGCAGGTTTCAGTCTGTACCTGCTTGGTTCCATGGCCTTTGAGTGACCAGAGGGAGAAACTGCTTACCTGCTGTCAGTAGGAAGAAAAGATAGGGAGAGACGAGGGTCTGTGGTCCCACATTCCCTTCAAGGTCATACCCTCAGTGACTTACCTCCTTCTCCTGGGCCCTATCTCCTCCACTGGCATCACAGGCTGTGAAGGCAGCCTGAATTCAACACATAGGCTTTGGAGGAAATTCAAGATCAAAAGTACAGCACTGGGTAAGCTCTATCAAAATGTACCTTGGTGATCACTTCTAAAAGTCCTCCAGCCAGAACATGTCCGTGAACCTCTTCCATTGCCCTGGAACAATCATAGAAGCAGCATACTCCCTAAGTCTCCACTGGAGTCGAAGGCCACCACCACCCTCGCACACTGCCTATCCGATAATTCCAGGAACTCCTAGCATGTCAGAATCACCCAGAGTAAGTTTAGATCAGTGCCTTCAGTTTTCAAGAAGATTTACGCAGTTGTGTAGAGAACAAAAGGCCCTTTCTTTTATATCAGTAGGCATATACCGGGGAACTGTTTTCTCAAGAGTGTGAACCTCTGACCTATTTAGAGATAAGTAAACAGATGATGAAAGAAAAGCTTACATGACCTCTCCAGAGCCCGGGGAATGTTTCCAGGGCCAGATGTATCTTTTGAGGAGCCTAAATTCTGTTTGTGCTCCCTGCAGAAAAGGAGGTAGGGGAAGAGACAAGGAAAGGGGAACTGCTTGCTTGAACTGGAAGTTGGAGCCCAGCACTGGCTTTGCCTTTGCCCTGATGCTTTGGGTTCACTTATGTTCCCAGTTCATCCCAGCTTCCATCAGCTGCAAATCAATTTCTAAATTGTTCTGGGAAAGCCACATAATGAAAACTTGTCAGTGAAGAAAAATGACTAGCATCAGGGCTAGCCCTTACTCGTGACCATTTACTAGTGGGGTTTAATGCTCCTAGGGTCTGCCTTAGTGGAATATTATATACACCACCTTCCTAATGCAAATGGTGGTGTGAATCACCCTTGGAAACCTCAGGAGAGTCTGTAATTTAGAGACTCAGTGCTACAACCGCAGTGAAGGAAAAGATGAGGGTCAAAATTAGAATGGCCCAAAAATACCAATGGAAGCATTTTTGCCTACTATCACGATTTTGCCAAAAGAAAGGACAGCCTCAATGCTTCCTTAAGAGCATGAAATTCAGAAGTATGGTTTTAGATTTGTCAATATAATATGTAAAACTGAACATTGTATGACTACAATTAAATCCTTTAAAACCCCAGTCTAAAACAAACTAACACTTTCTTCAAATACTTTTGTCCTGGGAAAAAGATAGGTACGAATTGAGTTTGGAAATTCTGTGCTTGAGATAGTTGGTGACTTCTGCAGGTAAACAGGTAAACTTTTGAAGTGGCAATCCCATTGTATGCAAATGTAGTTATTTCAAAATCCGTCTAAATAGATGACTGGAAATGTTGGAGGAGTTTATAGGAATTGGGTGGGGAAATGCTTGATACACCTCTCTCATTGTCACACTAAGAAAAGCAAATAGTTATTTGCATGTTGCCGTGATGTCAACTTTCAGGGCTGGAAGATCTAAGCCCTGAAAATTACTTGCTTGAAAAGATTCTGTACATCAAAGGTCATTTACTGAGGAAGAAGACAGATAAAAAGGCCATACATGATATTAAACTAAAGTAGAATAAATACAAGATCCTCTTTGTAATGATAGATATTTTGGCCTATGATTCCCTGGTTTAGTTTGACCTGATTTAATTTGTATCATTCAGCTTTCATTGCAACCAAAATGCTGAGAAAGTCAACTCAAATGAAGAAAGATTTATTTGGCTCATGCTTTCAAAGGTTTCAGTCAATGGTCAGCTGGCTTGAAGACAGAAACACGGCGGCAGAAAGCAGTGGTGCAGGGAAGCTGCTCTCCTCATGTCAGCAGGAAGCAGGGAAGAGGAAAAGAGCCAAGGAGAAAAAGGCCTTAGAGAAACAATGTAGTCCCCAAGTCTGCATTTTTGTTACCTACTCCCTGCGGCTGACCACCACCTTCTAAGTTTCCATCACCTTCTCATACTGTCATAAAATTATAGTTTCAATAATCAATAAACAAACCAGTAGATTAATCTACAGATGAAGTCAAAAATCCCATACTCTAATCACCTTCTGAAAGTCACACTCTGAACACAAGAGACTTTGGGGGACATTTTAGAACTGAATAATAACAACCTGGTTAGCCTTAATGATCTTATCATAGTTAAATTCATTAAAACTCTTTAGGGACCTGCCTCTGATTGATCATTGCAATAGCCCGTTCTGTCTTCCCAGTCTTCCTGCATGCTCCTCTAAAGTCTTTCCACACCTGAAGAGACCAGACCTTTCCATTGTTCAACCCCACTCAGCCTCCTTGTTTTGAGCTTATCATTCTGTTTTAGTCCCTGCCTCCTCTTCCAAATTTATCTGCTCTGTTTTTCCTCAGTTCCTCAGCCCAACCATCCCAGCTTTTGTGGTGATCCTAGGAGAGGTCAGACTATTTTGTACTTGCTGTTCCCTCTGTCTGACACACTTTTCTGCAATTATTTGCACAGAGAATCCTCATTTCATTCAACCCTTAGACCAGTTGTTACTTCCTCAAGAAAGCTTTACTTCATTTCCTATAGAAAGGACACCTTACCACCCCATCTCCCTCCCTCTCTTTTTTTCTTCCTTTTTGCAGTGCCTATCACTATTGGACATCAAGAAATAGATGTGTATGGTTATTCAGTATTATCCTTATCTCCATAGAATGTCAAATTCTGGAGGGATAAATTCCTCTTATTCTTGTTTACTGCTGTATTCTTAAGAACCAAGAAAAGGAGTCCATAAATGCTTTTTAAAATGCAGAAGCATCTATGAAGCAGGAGGAAAGAAATCTGAAAGAAGTAGGTTACAAATGAAAAGATTTTGTTTAAACCTGAATCTCCCCAATTCACCAGACCATAGAAATCATTTTGGTTATTTAAAACCATGAAAAATAACAGTGTTTGGGGGCTTTTCCCAATGTGGTAATTTAGGGATGTAAGAGGAAGGTGCTCTGTCTTAGACCTCTCAGTCTGCCATAATAAAATACCACAGACTGAGATAAATAATAGAATATGTTTTCCTACAGCTTTGCAAGTTAGAAGTCCAAGATTGAGGTGCCTAATAGAACTGTGGGTTCAGTTTCTAGAAATGGTTCTGTACCTGGCTTACACATGAATACCTTGTAGCTGCCTGCTCAGATGGTCTCATTTCTGTGACAATTTGTAGATGATTTTGCAACTTTTCTTCTCCCTGTAAGGACTCCAGTTTTCTAGATTCAGGGTCTCCTCTTTATGACTCCATTTTACATTAAATGCCTCCATTAAGGCCTATCTCCCAGTACATTACATTGTGAATAAGCCTTCAGCATATACATTTTAGGAAGGCATCAGACCATTTATACCCCCAAAGTTATAAATTCCCAGGTAATTTTTTTTTTTTTTTTGGTTTTTTGAGACTGACCTGGAACTCACTATACAGCTCAGGTTGGTCTCAAACTCACAGCTATCCTCCTGCCTCAGCCTCCCTAGTGCTGGGATTATAGGCATGAGCCACCACGCCCGGCCCCAGGTAATTCTTATAGCCAAAGAAAATTGGGCAGAAGTACTAAAGAATAAAAGCAATTCCTACAGTGGCTATGGTATCTGTGACTTAATCAGTCTGATAATATGGGGTGTCCCTCATAAAGAATACTGATAATAAGCTAAGGTTTTGTGTATGTTGAAAGACTAATCATAGCATTGGCCAACTCAGTGCCCATGGACCTGGTGCTCTGGCCATGGCTACCTGTCAACTCCAAGCCCACTCTGTGTTTTGCTTTCCCCTGGGCACCAGACTGCAGAGGCTCGGCCAGATCAACTAACCTAGTCATGGATGAGGGGAGAGAGGGTAACCCCCGGAGATTTGGCACCATCAGGAAGAAATAACAGACCAGGTCAACAGCACTATCATGTTGGTAGATGAGAAAAGCCATCAGACCACTTTTCTCTGCTAGATGCAGACAGTGGGCTGGAGAAGCATAGAGGCTCTGAACTTGATGCACGCACTTGCAGATTCCGTCACCACTGACTGACCTCCTCACCAGGCCTGGTTTCTTACGTAGGAGACCAAGGTGCACATTGTTCCTGGCCACTGTGGGAAAGGACACAGCTTGGTTTGGACGGTTGCCACTGAGTCTGGGGTGTACTGAAAGATCTCGGGAGCAGGGGTAGAGGGAACCTCACAAACCCACAGGCTGCGCACTGAGGTGGAGAAAACCTTGACTTTCTGGATTCGAAGATTGCAGATCCTGGAAAGAAATGACTCACTCAAAAAGACAGAGGAATTTTTTTTGAAATTATTTTTTCTTTCTTTTTCCATGAATGGATTTTTTTCAAGTTTTTTTTTTTGAAGTTTGCAGTATTTGTTTTCTTTCTTTCCTTTAAAAATATGTTCATAAACCTTATTTCTCTTTTTGCTTTATTTTTCTGTCTATATTTTTCTTAATTTTGTTATCTATTTTTTGTTACTTTTATTTAATGCTATAGATTTCCTTTTGTTCCTCAACAGGATCCTTTACCTCTCTTTTTTCTCCTCCTCATTTTCTACTGATTAATTTTTCAAATTTGACCTTTGTCATTTTCCTCATCCCCTTTATCACAACTGCTAATACCAGTAAGCTTTATAGATATTTAGATAATTAATGCTATATTCTTACTGTTGAATTCTTTTCTATTGTAAGCGGAGGTATAGTTGCTTCATTTAGTAGCTATTTACTGTATGTCACTATTTGGTTTGTTTAATTTTTATATTATAATTTTGGTCTCTTTTCTATGGTTATGGGTGACACGATATGAGTCCTTAGGGTATGTCAGTGTCCAGTTTGGCTTGAAGATATAATTACTGTTGCTGACTTTTGAAGTGTCATAGTTATTGCTATTAATTATTTGCTATGTATCCTAATATCTGTGTTGCATTTGTGTCCTTAAAAATACTGAAACTTATTTCTGTAGTTCTGGGTGCTGGGCCAGATGTACTTCAGGCTCTCCTCTCAATAAATGAAGGTGCTTGAATATTGGGACAGAGAGAAGGGCCCATAGTTAGCTCTGCTCAGAGTGCATCATTGAAAAGAAGACATTAAAAGAGGTCTTCAATCTAGCAACAAATTCTCACACAAACCTCTGCACCAAAACAGAATAGTAGAAACAAGAGAAGGCAGCACAACAAAAGGCCTCCAAAACCTCCCACCTCTCCCTAGTTCATGCATAGTGTATTGAGGGTGAGGAAATCAAAAGCCACACAGCTGAACTATTCAAAAAGATAGTAGAGGATATTTTAAATATCAGTAAGATTTTTGGCTAGCTCAGAGAAGACATAACTCACCGGCCTAATAAAGTGATCCGAAAGCCTGCAAAAGACACTAATAAAAAGCTAGCTGGGCTATATATAATAATACAAAACCTGAATGTGCACTTTAGAAAAAAAAGAGAGAGGCCATGGAAAGGTACTAAATAGAAATGCGAGAGATTAAAAATTCTATTGAAAGTATGGACAGCAGAAACAACCAGTGTGAGCACGGAGTGTCAGTACTGGGAGATAGCACTGCTGTTCATAAGCAATTGAGATATCTTAAAAACAGTAAGAGAAGATGAAAAATGGAAACAAAAGCTGCTAGATGATTCAAGGAAGACTAACAAGATCAAATGGAATTAATGAAAAATCAAAGGACAGCACAAATGACATACAAAAATTATTTACAGAAATAATAACATAAAACTTTCCCAGTATAAGGAGACTTTAACATAGAAAGAAGTGAGGCATATAGAACCCCAAACAACCATTCCAGAAATCCATCACAAGGATAGACTCTTAGAAGATATTAAGAGAAAAGCAACAATTTTCTTATAAAGATAAACTCACCGGAATTCCAGAAGAACTTTGAACACAAACCTAAATATCAGAAAAGTCTTAAGGTTAAAATAATGCAATGACAGAAATAAGTCAATATCTTCAGTAGTAAATCTAAATATTCATAAGCTTCAGTTCACCAATCAAAAGAATAGATTGGTAGAATAGTTCAAGAAACAAAATCCAACAGTATTATATATACAAGACACAAAGTTAGCTCAAAAATAAATTTATAGACTAAAAATCAAATAGTAGAAAATAGTATTGTCCACAATGTCTGAATATATTCAGACTAAGTAGGTTTTAAGTTAAAAATGATTGGAAGAGGCAAAGAAGGTCATTACAGATAGAACAAGAAATAAAGTCAACAGGGAGAGATCACAATGGTAAATGCATATGCCAACACACCAAACTTTATAAAACAAACATGATTGGACACAAAAGTTCAGAAAAACATCAACATAATTACAGTGGTACCTCAATGCCTGGACCTTTCTGTTTGTGAACAATTTGATTTGCAAATACAATCCTCTGGCAAAATTTTGTTTTGGTCTGCAATGTGCATTGCACAGTGAACATGAATGTGGCCATCTATTCCAGAATCATAGAATGAATTAAGTTTGTGAACTAAAGTACCACTGCATAGTGTGGGACCTCCTCACAAATAGACAGATCAACTAGACAAATAAGACAACAAAAACATATCAAAGTAAAGGTTCAAACAAGTAAATGGACCTCATAAATATCTGCAAAGTATTTTACCTACTCAACAGCAACACAATATACATTCTTCTCAGCAGCACACAGAACTTCCTACAAAACAGACCATATACTAACCAATAAGGCATGCTTAAGTAAATGCAAAATAACTGAAAATATACCATGCATATTATCAGATCATAGTACAATGAGAATAGAAATCAACGGCAAAAGAATCCATGGAAATTTGGTAAATGCATGGAAATTAAACAGTACACACTTAAATAATCAATGGGGCACAAAAAATCAAATAAGAAATTACACAGTTCCTATAATTAAATAGAAATTCTAGGACAGCATAGTTTTACCTGTGGAACACAATGAAAGCAGTCCTAAGAATGAAATTTATAGCAGTGAATGACCATACCAGAAAAACAGAGAAAAAACAAATAGCCTAATGATAGACATCAAAGTCTTAGAAAAACAAGAAAAATACAAATCCAAAGACAGTACAAGGAAGGAAATTAAAAAGTCAGAGCAAAAATTAATAAAATTGAGAATCAAACAATACAAATAGATGATAAATCAAAGAGCTGGTTCTCTGAAAGAACAGAAAATATACAAACCCTTAGCCAATCTTATAAAGAAATAGAAAAGAAAAGACCCAAATTAATGTAATTAGAAATGAAAAAGCTAAAATCACAGCAGATACTGCTGCAGTTAAGAAGATAATTAGCAACTACCTCAAAAACCTGTGCTCCAACAAATTAAAGAATTCAGAAGAAATAGACAAATTTCTAGATACATATGATTTACCAAAACAGAACTAAGAAGATATAAAAACTCTGAATAATCCAATAGCAGTGAAATTGAAGTAGTAATAAAAACTTGACAATTAAAAAAAGTCCAGGTCCTGATGGATACTCTGATGAATTCTACAAGAACTTCAAGGAATATCTAATAGCAACATTCTTCAAAAAATTTAATAAAATTGCAAGGGAAGGATTACTTCCAAAAGTCACTTTGGGAAGCTAGAATTATATCTTGATTCCAAAACTAGACAAAGATCTAATAAAAAAAGAGAAGCACATGCTAATGCCTTTCAAGAACATAGATGCAAATAACATCAAGATATTGGCAAACAAAATGCAATAAATCACCAAAAAGATAATATATTATGATCAAGTAGGCTTCAACCCAAGGAAGCAAGGATGGCTCAATATACACAAATAAAGAAATGTAATACATCAGATAAGCAGAAGCAAGGGCAAAAGTCACATGATCATCTCGATAGATGCAGAAAAATCCTTTGACAAAATCCAACATTTATTCATAATAAAAACTCTGAAGAAAATGATTATACAAGGAATTTATCTCAATCTGATAAAAGCTTTATAAGATAAAACCTACTGTCAACATATTAAATGGGGAAAACCAGAAACCTTTCCCTCTAAAATGAGGGACAAGGCAAGGATGTCCAATATCACCAGTGCTGTTCAATAAAGTACTCAAAACAATTAGGCAAGAGAAATAATAAGAAGGCTATGTAATGGAAAGGAAGAATTCAAATTATCATTATTTTCAGACAGCATGATCCTCCATGTAGACAATCTAAAAAATTCCAGCAAAGACTCCAAGAATTAATAATCAAATTCAGCAATATAGCAGGATATAAATCAATACAGACATTAGTATTTATCTACACTAATGAATTCTTTGAGAAAAAAATTAGAAAAACAATACTGTTCAAAATAGCACAAAAAATATTTAGAAATTAAGCTATCAAAGGAGGAGAAAGACCTCTACAGTGAAAACTAGTGGACCCTGAAATAGGAAATTAAAGAGGATATCAAAAAAATGGAAAGATATCCTGTGTTTCTGGATAGGCAGAACTAGTATTATCAAAGTGGCCATACTTTCAAAACTCACATACAGATTTAATGGCCAAATCAAAATATCAACAACAGTCCTCTCAGGTCTAGAGAAAACAATCCTAAAATTTCATATGGAAGCAGAGGAGACCATTAAAGTAATCCTGTATAACAAGAGCAAAGCAGGAAGTATCACAATTCCAGATATACTACAAAGGCACACTGATAAAAACAGTGTGGTACTGGAACAAGAATATACACATGATTTAATGAAACAAAATAGAGGATTCAGAAACAAGCCCCAGCACATTCTGCTATTTGATCTTTGAGAAAAGGGCCAAAAAATACACTGGAGAAAAGACAGCCTCTTTAATAAATGGTGCTGGGAAAACTGGCTCTTCACATGCAGAAGATTAAGTCTAAACCCACACACTTCATCATGTACTAAACTAAAATTGAAGTGGGTAAAAGATCTAAATGTGAAAGCAGAGACAATATGCTGGAAGATAAAATGGGTAAAACTCTTGGAGACACAGGCATAGGTAAGGACTTTCTGAATAGAATCCCAATTGCATCAGAAATAACATCAAGAACCAACAAGTGGAATCATACCAAGTCAAAAAGCTTCTATCCAGAAAATGAGACAACCAATAGAGGGAAAGACAGCCTACAGAATGAGAAAAAGAATTACCAGCTATTCCTTAGATAGAGAACTAAAATAAAAAACATATTTAAAAAAATCAAAAAAATTAGACCCCCCACCCCCAAATAAAAGATGCAGTCAGAAAATGAGCCACTGAAATGACAAACATTTCTCAGATGAAGCACAAATCTCTAACAAATACATTAAAAAAAAATGTTCATCATCTCTGGCCATTAGAGAAATGCATACTAAAACAATACTGAAATTCTCTAGAATTTCTCCAGAAAGAATGGCTATCATAGAGAAATCAAATAATAACAAATGCTGGTGAGGCTGGATGAAAAAAGAAACTCTTCTACATCATTGGTGGAAATGTAAATGAGTATAACCTTTAAGGAAATTGGTATGGAGATTCTTTAAAGAAACTAAAACTAGAAATTCCATTAGACTCATCTATTTCCCTTTTATGTATCTTCCTGAAAGAATTAACAATTGAACAAAAAGAAAGCAATAATAAAGATAGGAAATGTGCCAAATTTTAGCCAAGATTTTTTAATTTAAATTTTCTGTACAAAGTTCAAATTGTTCCTTAGTCTCACTGAGATAGAACTAAATTGTCTTTTAATTGACTAGGTTCAAGAAGGTGGCAGGCCAGGGCAAGTGAAAGGAATGACTTTATTTCTTCAGTCCCTTGCTGTCTTCTGCCGTGTTCCACTGAGTCTTCCGTGGCCGACCTCTGTGGTACAGCATGGAGGTCTCTGAGAAAGTCCTGATGCAAGGAGCCTGCTCAAGTCTGGGCCAGCTGTCAACTTGAATTAGAAACTCAATTTAAACTGTAACCCTGCTCAGCCTCTGGACATGGAGAGCTTTTGCTCTCCCACTACTTTTCCTTCTCTTACAGGTTAGTTCTTTGAGGTTATAGACAGGCTGGGTAAAAGGACAGAATCAGTTTTTATCAAGTAGATGTTGTGGTCTTCCTGTGGCTGTCAGTGCTCTTATGTGTGAAGGTAGCTTTGATCTTGTGTTGTGAGGATATAAGTGATTTTGGTGAGGGGCACCTTGGGAGAGAACTCTAATTCTCAATTCTTTAACTGATAGATGTTCTCTGGACCTCTCAAAATCACTTCAGCTTCTTCCCGCTGTAGGTACATATGAAGCTTCTGCTGTTTTCAGTTTTTCTGTTTTTGCAGTTCTGAGGACTGAAGCCAGGGTCACTGTGCTACTGAGCAACATCCCCAGCCTTTTCTTTTTCTCTTTCTTCTCTTTCTTCTTTTCTTTGTCTGATCTGTCCTCTATTTTCTATTCTTTTTTTTTTTATTGAGTTTATTGGTACATTTAGGGATACAGTACAGTTACATTCATTGTTGGGATCATGTACCTTTACATGGCAAGTCTTGATTCTCATTTTTTTCCCCTTACCTCTGCCCTCCCTTCACCCCCTCCTCCCCTCCCCATCTACAAACACTTTATTTTCATCTTTTCATTCTCTCACATTTTTTTCTTTTCCCTTTTTGTTCTTCCCCTACGTATCACACCTTCCCTACACCTTTAGCTCCTTTCCTCCCATTTCTAAATGTCAGTAATCT
>NW_022900928.1:120654016-120703986 GCF_012274545.1 Fukomys damarensis
ACTTTATGAACAAATCCTCAGTAGCACGGGAACTAGCAGAAAGAATCAACAACTGGGATCTCATATTACTAAAAAGCTTCTGTACTTCAAAAGAAACCATTAGCAGAACTAAGAGACAATCTACAATGTGGGAAAAAATTTTTACCAGCTGTACCTCAGACAAAGGACTATTATCAAGGATATATAAAGAACTCAAAACAATCAGTCCCCCCAAATATAAAGACCCGATCCAAAAATGGGCATCCGAAATGAACAGACATTTCTCATACAAAGAAGTAAAAGCAGCAAGAAAATATATGAAAAAATGTTCCACATCACTATTTTCTATTCTTTTCTCTCCTATTTCCATTGCTACGGATAGACGGCTAGATTGCCCAGCCTGTCCTAGAATTCACAATCCTCATGCTGTGAGGTTCACTAGTAGCTGAGACTACAGGCATGCACCACAATACACTGTACATCTTAAATGATTGATGTACAGTCTAGACAAAATAAGCAATAAAGAAAGATAAACCTGGGTCTTTTCTAGAAAAATATGGTCTCCATGTACCTGAAGACCATAGGATTGAGTGAAATAAATCAAACACAGAAGCTTAAATATCACATGAGTTCTCATATGAAAAACCCAAATTATAAAGAGCAAAATAAAAGACAGATAATAGGAAACAGAGATAGATCTTTTTTTTTTTTTCGTACCAGGGATTGAAATCGGGTCCTTGCGCTTGCAAGGCAGGCCACCGAACCGCTGAGCTAAGTCCCCAGCCCATGATCTTTCTCAAGTGGGAAGTTGATCAAGAGATGGAGACAGCAGAGGGAAAGGGGATGAAAAAAGCAATTAAGATGTGTTATGTATATGTACAATTCCAACTAAGGAATGTAAGTATGTACTGCAAACATGTACTAATTTAAGAAAAAAATGTTTTAAAAAAACAGGATATAGTGGGAATTCAGGTTGTTTCACTGCTGACTTTTCTTTCTTCTCTCTTCATCTTCCTCTCTCTCTACTCCCTTCCCCTTTTTTACTGTCTTCTCTTCCTCCCTGTAACCCTCCTCCTCTGCTTCCTCTTCCTCCTCCTCCTTCTTCATTTCTCTCTCTGCCTTGCCCAGCCCCTCCTCTCTCCTCTTTTGTCTCCTCTTTCCCACCTGCTCAAATAAATCAAAAAGTAGATCAGCAAGTCTACTACCCAAGTTCATATCCAAGGAGAAAATTAGCTGCTGGTTTCTCTCAGTTGCAAATACTCTGGATGCCCAGGTGAGGTCTTCTCTTGTCCCCTCAAGGGGAATCTTAGAACCTTACTCTTAGGCCAATTAATTTTGCATGACACCCTTTTAGGAGTCCTCTTTCCAGCAGATTTTCTTTGTGTAAAGTTAAGTGGGAACAATGTGTAGTAACCTAGTGGATTGGCCACATATTCACTGGCCCAAGACTGGTTGGTGGAGATTCTGCAACTGTTATTTCTACCTTAAGTCTAGAGCTATAATTATGGGATGGTGAAAGAAATATTTTTCATAAGATTTCAAAAGTTTTAATAAGGTTTGCATTTCTGATACATTGCCGAAATTGACTCTATATAACCTTTGTCACTTAGGTGTTTCTGGTAGTTTCTTGTGGGTCATCTAGCAGCAGGAATTTTTTTTACACAGTTAGTAAACCAATTTGATAGACAAAATTGATTAGTTCTTCCCAGCTTTTAAAATCTTGCCTAATTATGCCTCCAAAATTTAAATACTAAAGATATAGTGCATACCTCTTAATACAGTATCTGATATTTTCCCACCCTCCTCCCAGAAACTAATTTTCACCCTCTTGGGGTAATATTGTCCAATTGAGAATGTGTGGGGTAAAGTAATAGTGTTGGATCCACAGTTTCAGAGCACTCAAATATAACATAACTGTATAAAGCTCAATTACTATGAATTTGATCCAAAGAGTTTAAATGATTGAAATAAACCCTTCAATTCTGTTCTGCATTCTGGCAATGGACTGCATGGCAGGGATCTTGAGTTGGAGGCAAAATGATTAGCAAACTTGATCCCTAAACACAGATATTGCCTCTGTCACCTGTGTAAGCTCTTTAATATGTTTTGCTTCAACTTCAATTTTCAGCACTTCAAAAGTTTTCTGATAATTGCAAGTCCTTACCTGCAGCAGATGGTCTCTTTATAGACACAAGACTTCATTCAAATTTAACCTTTGAGGATGATATGAG
The DNA here is from genome assembly GCF_012274545.1 of Fukomys damarensis. Taxonomy (NCBI): domain Eukaryota; kingdom Metazoa; phylum Chordata; class Mammalia; order Rodentia; family Bathyergidae; genus Fukomys; species Fukomys damarensis. The sequence continues at coordinate 120,656,227 of NW_022900928.1, forward strand.
TTCTCCATTTCTTTTGACATCTAAGTGTACCCTTTGTCAAAGTCTAGTTCCCTGTTTGAGTATGTTATGTCAGAGAAGGACATAATGTGTGATTTTCTGCTTTCACCTTAACTATAAAGTCAAACTTCAAATTTCAATTAAAAGTAATAGACTATAAACCTGCACATAAAATTGTACAATTTTCATTCCCAATATATAGTCATATTCCTTCTCATTAGAGAACCACATTGAACAATGGGCCTTTGCTTATACACATTAATGAAAGTACCAGGCTTGAAAAAATAGCTATAAAGTGGGAATGAAAACAAAAAGCTTGAGAAATTTATATAAAGATTTTGGTTTGTATGTATTTCCCCTGAAATAACATTATACACAGTGCTTTTAAATCTCTCCATGATTATGGAGAGGAAAATTGGGAACAATAGACCATTGGTTTATTTACACACGCTCAGCCCTTACACACTACCACCCAACATAATCAGCTAAGAATTTACTTGTAACAATAATTACAAAAGTAGAATTAATTTGGACTTGTGTATTTATATTTTAATAAAAAGCACTCCACTGGAATAAAATAATAATAACAGAAATAAAAGACAATAATAGAAAAATTAAAAGTGAAAGAGAAAAATACCCAGAAATAATCCTCACATCTTTGATATGCATTGCATTTAGCTACAAGTAAAACATGCCAATAACTTTGTAAAAAGAAAACCTCAAAGATGGGGCATGGTCTGGTGAATGGTTTAACAGTGGAGTCATGGATTCAAGTTCCTTAGTCTCTCTGCTCTGCCTTCTCCACAGAAGGCAATTCCTTCTGGGCAACTCTGAAACATTACCAGAAAAGTCTGCAGTAGGCTCCAGTCTCCTGCTCAATGTACATTGCGACTAAGGAAAAAACAAAACTAAAAGACAGACCTAAGAGAGACAGAAAGCAGGTTGCCAGTACAACCAAAGCAGTGCAACTGACAAAGGCCTTGGCCAGACCAAACCAATGATTTTCATTGGTAATTTATTGGGGTCAAAGTGAGCTATGTGAAAGGGCAGAACTGTGTGAGTATATGCACTGCTTACATCCTTCTTTGGGCTTAATCAGTACTGTGGTCCTCTGTACTTTCTTTATGGTTAAAAGCACACAGAATTTCCTGGTATCCCATCCATGCCTAAAAAAGAAAAAGTTAGTCATAGATAGGTACATAGATAGATAGATGTTAAATATATATGGAGAAAGAAACAGAGAGAAGAAAAATCTTCCCTAGAAGGTGCTGAGAAGACTTCCTTGTCTTTCCTTTTTTATTTTTCTTTAATGGCTTTCTGGATAATACACTGCCAGATCTCTATGCTTGACCTAGTCATTAGTCAAAGGGTATAGGACCACCTTGAATGGTCAGACAAATCCCTAGGCATGCAGATGTAACCATTTTCTAAGGAAACAAAAGGTTAGAAATTAGACAGCTTTAGAGCTCTAACAGCAAGAAATAGTGGATGGGGTACAGGTAGCAGTGAGGTTGGCAGCCACCAGTATCTTTTCCACAGTGCTAATTATATTTGACAGAAATAGGTTTTATCCCCCCCACCACCACTGAGGATAGAACTCAGGACGCCTTGTGCTTGTGGAGGCAAGCAGTGGAACCACTAGCTAATTCCCTGGCCCTTTTTTTTTTTCTTTTGAAAGATTTTGAACTACGAAATGCCTGAGTTCTGGGGCTATATTGTTCATTTTTTATTGAACATTACAGAAATCAAGCTTCAGCTTGCCTATTAATGTAATTTAAACTCTATTGTTTATATCTTTGTGACTGTTGAGGAATGAACTTGTTTATTCCTTCCTGCAAAATTCTGCTGTTTACTTGCAGACCTCAAGCAAGGCTGCTTACATACTTCAATATTTTTCACTTTTTTTTTCTCTCATTGAGCTTATTAGTGCATTTTAGGTATACAGTACAGTCACATTCATCATTTGGATCTTGTACCTTTACATGATAGTTCTTGGTTCTCATTTCTTCCCCTTGTCCCTGCCCTCCCTTCACTTTTGCTCTTTTTCTCTACCCAGTCTCCTCCGTCTTCTTGCAATCTCTCTTCTCTTAGAGTTTCCCTCTTTCATTCCACTTTTTCATCAGTCTTTGATTATCTCCTCCCACAACCAAGTCCTTTGATCAGGATCCTCAGTCCCTATTTGTACTTTAGAAATATCATTTGTTTTCAGGCTGTGAATGGCCTCTGCTGAAGCATCACTCAGGAATCAGGAGTCCTGTATGATATATTTCCTTAAGAAATTTCTCTCAGATTCTACATGGCCAAAAGTTATTGCCAGATATGTCTCCCTGACTACTACCTGGTCCCCTGTGCTTAATAATGCCATCATTTTGGCTGGGCATAGTGGTATGTGCCTGTAATTCCAGCACTCGAGGAGCCTGAGGCCAGAGGATTACAAATTTAACCCCAGCCTGGACAGCTTGTAATCCTCCAGCCTCAGGCTCCTCAAAAACCAGGCAGTCAGGCTCCTCAGATGTCCTGTCTCCCATTCAATGCCTTTCTAATTCACCACACCCATGACAGCATGATATTGCTGCTAGCATATTAAATGTATGCTCAACACTCTTATTGATTTTTTTACACAGATGAATATAAATCCACCTACTTGTAACCTAAAACTTTTGACCACAAATAGAAGACTTTAATACAGACTCAACAGCATTAAAAATATTGTTTGTGGTTTAGTGTTCTGGTCAATTTGGATCATATTCTTTCCTTTATTCTTTTTATCTCAACGGCTCTTTCAATCAAATTATTATAACACAATTCTAGGCACCGAGAAAGAGTCATTGACTACCCACTGTTACGGCTTGTGTGTACATGTCCCCTCAAAGCCTTGTGTAGCTGGAAGTGGGCCTTTTTCAGAGGTGGCACACAAGCCATAACGGGACTCAACTTTTTTTTCAGAGGGTGGCTGGATGCTGGAATTGATTCATGGTAGGCTCAAAGGTATTAGGATTAAGGGTGTGAGTGCTACCCACCCAAAGTAGTCTGGATAAAATAAAGAGAATAGGAAGATGTTGTTAAGGTCCTTTGTTGCTTTTGCTGCCTTCTGGCCTCCATGAACAGTTTAGCCTTTGCAAGGCCTTTCTTCCACACCATTCTGCCTTGGAGCCAGCCTTTATGAAGTGAAACCTCTAGAAACAAAATACCCAAAGCCCAAAGTTAAAAGGGGAAAGGCTTATTTAGCTCACAGTTTCTAGGAAAAGTAACTAACACACCTACCTTCTCTTCACTAGCACACAGGTAAAATTGTCCACAATGGTAACACACAGATAATAGCATTTTGTTCCACTTACATTTAAATAAAACCAGTGAATCCTACCTTCATAATTTAGAGCAATTTCTATGATCCTGGGCATCAGAACTGTGTTGAATAGGACACATGGTAGCATATGTAATCTGAAGACACTTGTACAAGGACTCAGCTTTATAAAGTGTGTGCACATAGAAGCACAAAACAACCAAGACCTAATCTGCAAGCAAGAACATATCTATCAATAGTTTCATGTTCACAATGGATGTTTCTGTATCTTTGGTCTTTAACTTTCCCTAAATGATGCCAGTGGTCTTAATTAAGTTTATGTTATCTGAATCTTTATTTCATAACAATTTTCTCACTTACATCAGACCCCTCCCATCTTAAATAACAGGAGAGGAATATGCTATTTTGGCTCCCATAGGAAGAAAGAGTAAACTAGAACTGAAGTAAGAGCTAGTAGGAAGAACATGCATGATCTTTCTTTTAAAATAGTTTATGTTGAACATCTGGATCAATTCAGATCTTATACATGGCCCTATAACAGATCTTTCAACAGGAAACAGGAAATGTAAGATAAAGTAGAGTCAATATTTAATAAAGTATATGCACAACAGAATAAAAGCAGAGACAAGAACAGGAAGTTATAAATGAAGTGACATCTTTATGCTTAGATGCTGTAGGCCATGTCTACACCACAGAATCATTTCTCGGTCCTCTCATAGCTATGCATAGATAATATGAGCACACGATCAGGGAAAAGAGTATAGCTCTGAAAATACAGCAAGGATTATGAGGTGTTATGTTAAAGCTGTGGCCAACCAAACAGAGTTGAGTGATGTCAAGTACAAAGCTTGTTTGCAGAAGAAAAATTAGTTTTTCTTAAACCAAGAAGAGAATAAAAATTAAGCATTGACCCACATGTTTTGCTGATTGCATTGTACTGTCCTGCTGAGGTACTCAATGCATACATACAAGATTTTGTATCTTTGGTGAGCTGTCATACATTTACCAACTTCATTCTTTCATTTATTTAGGAATATTAGCTATTAATGAAAACAAAAACTATCTCCTGAGATAGAATTTGTTTTCAAACAGTCTCTAAGCTGAATTTGAATTTTTGTAACTGCCTCTTTTGTTATGCATATCTCTGACCTATTTCATGTAAGTGCATCACCGCCCCAGGGGAATTACTCTCTCATTATGACATGAGAGCTAATTATCCAATGAGTCATTATCACCTAGGAGATAATATATATGTTTTCCCCTGAATGTTGTTTTAGAATGAACGAGCTAGTTTTCTCTCTAAAGGATACCAATAGGATTCCCTTCTCAAAGCGGTCTTTTATAACATCATTAATTTCTCCTTCAGACTCTACCTTGATGTGACATTTGTCTACTTAGTACAAAACAATTATTGATTATTGATGTAATTAAGAATAGTTCAGCATCTTTAAATTTAGTGGTGAGTCCCAAATGATAATTATGAACTAATAAAATTGTTTGTTTTCTCTTGCATAGTCCTTAAAACCCTTAACTATAAAAGATCAATTAACCTTAGAATAAGTTTAACAGAAAATACCTGTTTTAGTCATGCTATCTAAAGTCGCCATTTTATTTTCTACTTCCAGGAAGACAGTAGTATTCTGATCATTTATATACAAGTTAATATTTAATGTCTTACCAGACTAAAAGAAAAACTGTGCATCAAATTGCCCTATTAAATTTGATCTATAAACCTCTTCTTTGTTTAATATATCTAGCATTTGTTCCTCATTTCCATCCCAAGATCGTCTTAACTAATTCTTGGTTGTAAAATACTATTTATTTGAGAAGTTCAGGATGCCTTACTGGGTATGTGTGAAAAATATGACCAAAAGAAGCAAGATATGAAAATTGAAAGAGAAAAAGAAGGTGGTAATTCACATGTTGAAGGATTCTGGAGTAGTGATTAATTCACTTCACTTGCTTCCTGCCTTTTCTCTGTCCCAGGCTCTGTGAATTTGGAGGGGAACTGCTGAGAATTTCTGTCATGCACAGTTCATTACCATGGTTCATATACTTGTGATCTGTCTGTGTGGCCTGTTTATTGCAGTTCTGGTCTGAAAATCACTGCTCACCATTGAGCAATTCAATTTAAGGTATGACCAATGCCACTTCTCTGTACTTCATGCGTCTATGACCCTTGATGCCATTTGTGCAACAACAAACTTTGCATGATTTGTAGTTTAGTCTTTTGCTTTGACAAAGGAGGACAAATAATGAGGGACCTCAAAAATAGAGCCAATAGAAGTATGGCCAATCTGTGGTATGAAAGAATTCCTTAGCTATCCTACAAATGGGTCCAAAATCCAAATGCACTTACCAACGTTTATCTAGGTTAGAGTTCAGCTATCAAATGATTGAACATGTTGAATACAAAGATGGACAGTAACAGATCTGAGCTTAAGGATCCTATCATAATGGATAGATTGAAAAAGGTGCCAGGTGTGATAAATACTCAACAATTGTCTGAATCAAAATAAAATGAAAGACTAATTGCACTAAGTGAAGGAACAGCGGGTTCTACCCAGTCTTATCAAGGTAAATGCCAGAGAAGAAAAAAGATAGTGTCAAAAAATTAACTAGATGTAGAATTAGCCTGTTGTTAGCTACACAGTGATGATTTAACTCACTTCAAGAATTATTCTTTACCGTCTCTGCTGTTGAGAGGTTTACAGTGGCTAACATTTTGACCTGGGTTGGAGTGAGTGTGTTTCCAAATAAAGACTGTGCCAGAGTCCTCTCTTAGGTGATTAGTTTAAGTAAATTCCTCTCTTCTGGTGTGTGCTGCAGGGACTTACATGCTGCAGCCACAGGCAAGTGAAAAAAACAAATTGTTCTCTCTTCATTTTATGAGGCCAAGTGAGGAAAGGACCTAGGACAAAATCTAGAGCTTGGTCTTCTCAGTTTTGGAAATCAATTTGTTGCTTTAATGGTTAGGTCCTCTCAATCATGAATTAGCCCAGCAGGGTCGAAGTTTTCATGACCTTCAATGACAAGGATTTTCAGAATACATATACTGTAGAGTATGGTACCTACTATCTAGAATCACCTAAATTTCCTTTATTATTGACCAGTGCATGCAAATGTGTATGAATTACATTTATTTTTAACAGCACAGATAAATCTGGCTGAATTTCTTAGACTGGTGTGCCTTTTTTTTTTAAAGGTGATTTATCTGTATAATAATCCTATAAGTATTTATAATTTCACATTGCTGAGGAAACTGCTCTCTCTATTTTGCACCCCAATACGATAAAGAGCAAAATACGATACTCATGTTACTGATGAGCTGAGTTTCGGAAAGCACATTGAAGCCATATGTCTCCAAGTTGGTTTTTGCACGTAACCATCCTGGCCAGCATCATGGTTATTTTTCCCCATTACCCCGCCAGTCAGTGGGTCAAGAACTCAGTGAATGTATATTGAATGAGTTAATGGATAATTATATTTTCTTAAACAGTAGCACATTTTAAAAAGTTCCCTAAATCCTACAATTAGAGCCAATAAAACAAACTGGGAAACTTGTGCTACATTAACGTTTCTTTCAGTTCTCCAGCGTGACTTCCAGTTTACAAAATCCTTCTCTAGGATTCATCAGGTCCTGAAATTAGCACTACTCCATGCTCTTGAGGAGGCATCTTTCCAAGAGAGAACTCAAGATCACTGGGCCTCTTGTCCTTTAAAATGCAAATTAGTACATAGACAAACCGGGAAGCCGGAGTGCATGGCCCTTCTTAAAAGAAGCTTAAATTTTCAGAGCTCTTTGGAATATATTGACTCCTCCCTTTGCAACTTCCTGAGTAGATGAAGTTCCATCAATATTTTTAAAAGTAATAAGACCAAGAAAAAAATGGACTAATAGAAAACTGAACTAAAATAAATTTTGTGTTGACTATGCATTTTTTTTAGCTTGGATTCCATTGTGAAAACCTTAAGATATAATAGTTTCTTTTCTGAATGCCTTACTTATGAGATATGAACAAGATGCATAGTGACCAAGCAAGGGACACAATGTGGGATACTTGCTTTTAGACCAGTTCATTGACCTTAAGAACAGTATTTTAGAACAGACTCATAGCTGCTTCTTAGAATCATTTGGCAACTGTCTGCTAACATTTTAGCCAATTCTAGTGAAAAAAAGTGCAGCAGTAGAAAAGCAGCAGCACTATTAAAGATAAGTGTTTCTGAGTCTCACTTTCCTGCAATAATCATATTGGCCTTTTGCCTCTGTTACAGCAAATATATTAAATATTAATATTTGTGTTTATTTTCTAAAAGTAAAGTAGAATCAGGATAACAAATAAAGTCTACCATCTAGTGATAATATTGGTTATATATTATTTTTTTGTTTTGTGGCCTTTTATATGTTTGATTCAAGGTAACTTACTGAATAATGCATAAACATCTTTAAAAATGTATTTCAACAGTTGAAGTTAGAGGTGGTTGTCAGGTTCTCATCTTGAACCAAAAAATATAGTGATTTTCTTTTTTGTACACAGCAAAAGTATAGAGAGTATAGCTATTAAAAGCCTAACCAGTTAGACCCTTTGTGCATTCATCTTCTAAGAAGAAATCCTAGAAATAATTTCTACAGAGGTTTGGTTTCTTGAAGAATTTTCTTAGGGGAGCATTTCTATGATTTAAAAAATAATCTAAAAAATAATCTAAAGATCTAAGAAATAGGCTGTATTCATAAAACATAATATTACTAAATGATATAAAGCCATGAAGACAATGTATCTCTTTTTTCTTTTTACTTGTGCCTTTTGGAAGGGATCATTTTTATCTTTGTTCATCATAAACTGACAGTATGTATATTTATTCTTTACCTTGAGGATAAATAGATATTAAAGATTTAGCTTTTTTTCTGTCGAGCTTTATAAGTAATTCCTGGATCCATAAAGCTGCCACATTCTGGGTTTTGATCTAGATGTTGAGAATCTTGACTGGGAGAGTTTACCTTGTGATCTTTCATGTTTTGTAGTAAATAAACTGCATTAAATTTGGCAAACCCTTGGTACATTAATGGGTGACTTAAAATCCCCACTTACAAATTTTCAACAAGAAGTGTGGTCACAAATTAAAATGAGGACAAACCAGCTACATGATTGGTAGAATCTAGTGAAACATTGAAAAATTATAGTCCTTTATTTAAAATTATTAAGAATTTAAAAACAGTAACAGCTGAAAATTAAGCCAATCACAGTCCCCTTTTAGAGGGGGGCCTTGGACTGCAGGGTTACATGTTCACAAAGATAGGTCTGATGGAACTCAGACATCTGTCAGAGATTGCTATAAATATAAAAATAGAGGAATTTGAACATATACCTGTATTTCTGAGAATACTGTATGAGGAACACTTTCCAGAGTTAGCATGTGATTTTTCATTGTTTGTTCATCTTTATATTTAGCTCACTGCCTTTCTGTTGCACCAAGGCAGTAGCTCTCTCTATCACATTACAATCCAGTGAGCTGCTAACAGCTTGCTGCCAAACACCCTGTCTTCTTAATTGGATTCCGTAGATGACCTCCTCTCATCAGCTACTCTTTGAAATCATACCAAAGTGTACATTATATTTTACACATAATAGGCTGGCTTTTAGTAATTTCCATTTCAGAGGATTGTCTTTCTCAGTTCTATCTCTGAACTGTGAAGAAACTTCCAACAATCATCTCTACACTAACTAGGATTTATTTATCCATTTAACATATCTTTTTGAGTACCCACTATGTTTCGTAGGTGTTATAGTATTTAATATCTCACACTTTTTCACCAAGACTCAACACATTAATCTGCTTGATACACTGGATGTGTATATTATTAGCTCATTTTTGGTTTCATTAACAAAATCTAACTAAAAGTATTCTAAAAACTATATAGATAAATAGACCAACAGATAGACGGAAAATACCTAGATAGATAGATAGATAGATAAATAGATAGATAGATAGATAGATAGATAGATAGATAGATAGATAATTTGAGGATGGGCTGTATTCAGGAATACAAAAAAAGAATTTCCCTCCTCTTCCTCTATTTTCTCCACCTCCCCCCACATTTCTGCACTCTAGTTTTATTGCCCCATTTCCTGTGAGTTGCTTTATTGTCAAAGCAGGCTCCCCCATACAGTGGTTAAAAAAGAGTCTCAGATTCTCACAAGCTCACATGTTAGAAGGAGAAAACTTCTCCTTCATGGAAGTGTCCAAAATAATGATGTCAAAAGATGCTGAATGGCCTTACCTGGATGCCATGCCTACCTTGAACCACCAACTGCATCCTGGGGTGTGGAATACTGTTATTAGCCATTATAAGACCTTACATGATAGCACTCTCCCCATAGGAGGAGAAGGAGGAGTTCACAGAAGGAAAAGGAGAAGTTTGTTTACCAGAGAAGGAAGAAAGGATCCCACCCTGATTAAAAGTAATAGATGCCTCCTCTATCACCTACAGCTGAGCGTAACATTGGAACTCTAGAGCAAGGAATGTGCTTTTGAGACCTGCGGTCTAAGGGACTATAGTCATGTTACTGTGGTCAGAAAAGCTAATCATTTTAATTCTCAAGGAAAAGCATGAATAGGCCTACTTGTTTGATGGTTCTCAGAATACATTGAGAGTTTGATTTGCAAAAGTTTTAGAGTCTGATTTACAATACAGGATAATCAAGGTTTCGACTATGTCTAGTTTTGCTCCACGCATAGAGAGACACTTTGCTGATTTGGTCAAAATTTTTAACCTTTAAGACCTAAAGTTTCCAGTCTATAAAATGGGATCTACACTCCTATGCTATAGCTATTCATCAGCAGAAGGACTGGGAAACCAGCACATTCAGAGTTTTAGCTAGGACTTGGGTACTGACATTTCTGAATGGTGCATTCATTCTTGTGCACTTCTCAGGTACTTTCTAAATTCTAGAGGACCATGCTAGACCTTCCTGTCCTGAATTCTGATAAGGACTGTCCACAGGTGAATAGTTCATATGACTAATATCTAACATTTTGCAGTTTTGTTCAAAGTTCTTTACATTTTTTTTCTTAAACTTTATCATTTGCAATATATTTTGGAGAAGGTAATAGTATCATCGTATAATGCTATGGGGCTTAGCTAGAGAGAACAGCTGGTAAATGGTCTTCTGCATGGGTATTATGATAACTGAGCCTGTTGGGATTCTATTTCTGCCTCCCTTCATATAAGACAAGGCAGAGCAAATCAATAAAAAGCTGCCGTGTTCCATGCAGGGGAAAGATATGCTCCCTCTTCCCTCCTGCACCACCCCATCCACCCACAGCCACACTCCGGGAATTTGACAGTGTACTCCGACTCATATGACAACACGCCAAGAAAATGTCCCTCTTGGGTATATTCTTTATCTGTGAGGTGATGGGACCCTCAAGCTTGTCTCCAAAGCTTCTCAATTGCGTCACGGGACACTTCTGGGAGCCATGGTGACAGCTGATGCTTATCCTGTCTCGCAGAGCCAAAGGGCCATGTTTCCTTCTGCTGTTTTGCAGAGATGCTTGAGTGGGTTTAGGAGATAGCAGGTCTCACTGTGTGTGCATGATTGTGAAGACAGTCACTGAAGCTCTGAAATCAGCAAATCACTAAGAAAGATCGGTGACACAACAATTTAGAACCAGAAAAACGGACCAGTTTCAGCACTGAGCCAGTACAGCTGTCTCACTCCCACATGCACGGCCTGAATATTATGGTTATCTTAATGCGGAATTTCAGAAAATGAGAATTTTAGGGATCTGGGTCAATGCATATGAGGCAAAGACTGGCATTGGGCTAGTGATAAAGGATGCTTGAAAGAACGGAAGGCCGCTGAAAGTCGTGAATGGACAACAAAAACATTAGAGCATAGATTTGTCACAGACGTGACATCAAGGCAGGGATGGGTGAAAAGAAAGGAGACTGAAAGAGAGAGAAGGAGAATGTGAGTTTATAGTGTTACTTTTTAACTTCAGGTGGAAGAGAGGAGGAGGAGGAAAGTTAAATAAATAATATGGACCGAAATTCCTGGAACCAACTAAGGAAAACTAAAAATAGCAAACTCCCTAAGTAGAGTGTATCAGCCGTCTGCAGTGTAGGGTCCCGGAGTCTACACTTTCCAAGGAACTTACCAATGCCCTCAGAAGCCTTTTGTTTTCTCCCTTAATGGGTCCTGTCAGCACTTTAATATCCCCAAATAACTCTAACGGCAGCAGCGTTCGCGGAAGACCAGTTGCCAAGTGCCTGGGGGCCAATGTTCTTTTCAAAATGGGGCGGTTCTCTCCTCCCACAGACTGTTCCTCACAGCTCAGAGACCAACAGGGATGTGCTTTGGCGCCCGCCCCCCAACCCCAGAGAAGGAAACGCTATGATTCTACCTCATATTTCTTTTGGCCTCCATTTGCTGGGACTTGGTCAAGACACCTAATGTTTATGACATTTCATTAAAATAATCCTGTTTGCGTTAACTAATAACAACAGAAACGCTGTATGTAGGACAGGCTTTCTTTTTAATTTAATCCATTAAAAACACTACAAGTCTTTTTCACTACTTCCTCCTTTTCACCAATATATCTAATTTTTTAAAAACTTTATCTTATTTTTTAGGTGTTTCAAATTAACAGTACAGGCAATCCAACCTTTTCAACCTGCGAGTTTAGACAGTGGTCTCCATTAGTACTTCTTTTTCTCTACTGACCCTTCATTCAAAACTGCCAGAAGGCGACATTGTGCAGTCTGCAGGATCAGCCCACAGGGCCCTTTCTCTGTATCTCATCACTTTTCCTCTCCTCTTCTCTTTTAAGCGCCCTTGACTTTCTTTCCCTCGGTTATCCAGTGAATTTTAAATTTCTGGCTGCTAAGAAATCTCTTTTGTAGTGAGAATCTGGTCATTAACCTATGCCCGGGTCAGCTTGCCTTGGAGGGAGCAACAGGTAGGACAAACCTAGCTCAGAAACTTTTCCATGCTGGTCACAAGTTGTGAGACAATCTGCCTGGGCCTTGCTGTTGCCATCTGTAAAATGGAATGATACTGACTTTAGAATTCTTCCTCGCTCAGAAAGCCCTCCTCACAGTTTGATCCTGCCTTGCTCATCTTTACCCTTTGGCCTTAGCAAATCTTTTCCTTCAAGCTTCTGTTTAATTGACATGTAAGGATTGTACAAGCTAAGCATGGTGGTGTGTGCCTGTGATCCTGGTCACTTGACAGCCTGAGGAAGGAGAATCCCAAGGCCAGCATGAGCATCATAGACAGACCCTGTCTCAAAGATAGAAAACAAAAAAGGGCTGAGGATACAGCTTGGTGGTAGAGCATATCTTTGTTTGATCCCTAGAATTGCAATAATGACAATTATCATAACAGTACAGGTGTATAAGTTATGGTATGATAATTCAATACATTTATACAATGCATAATAACAAGATAAAGTAATTTGGATTTCTCTCTAACCTGCATTATTTGTGTTTAGAAACTTTGAACTTCTTTCTTTTAGTTCTCTATGAAATGGACAATAAATTGTTGGAAGTTTATAGGTAACTCGAGTTTCACAATGTGCTACAGAATGCTAGAACTTATTCCTCCCATCTAACTGTAACTTGGTACTTACTATCACACTCCCCCTTATTCCTCTCAATCTACCCTTCCTTGCCTCCATCAATGACTATTTTTCTCTCTAATGAAATTAAGTTTTCTATTTCTATACAAGAGTGAGATTATGTAGTATTTATCGTTCAGTGCAAGGCTTATTTCACTCTTAGTAATCTCCAGTTTTATCCATTTTCTACAGAGGATAATATTCCATCCTTGTTTGGCTGTGTGGTATTCCATCATAGAGCACATTTCTTTATCCATTCATCCATGAATGGATACCCCTGATCATTCCATAGGCTGGCCTATTGGGAATGGTACAGTTCTTTTTTGGGCTGGTTCTCTCTTACCTTTCAAATCTCAGATTAAAGTTTACCTCAGAGAGATCCTTCCTAACCAGGTTAATTGCAAATTATGTTTGTTGAACATAAAGGGTGCATGCTTTCCCCCATACACACATTCTCTGTTCAACAAATACATTTTCTAATTTTCTTACTCCATTTCATTCATTTATTTGATGTGAGTGTTTAAAAATCTGCCTCAGTCAGGAGGCAGTTACTGCCGTGAGGGCAGAGGCTCAGTGTAGCCCTTCCCCGTCAGACAGCCAGATGCAGCGCAGAGTTCTGTGCACTGTAAAGGACTCTGTCAATACTTTGCTCTAGGCTAGCAAGTGTGGAAGGAGCCCACCCAAAGTAGGAACAACAAAGGCTACTTATTCCAACTGTTGCTCTAGTTAGTCACCAGCCTCCATATGTGACAGAGACTCACGGGCTATCTTGGAAGTGGGAATGCTTTGTAGTGGAGACAAAAACAATTGCAATAATTTAGATCTTAAATGTCTCCAAAGTCCCACATATTGAAGGCTGGGTCTCCAGTCTGTGCTGCTATTGGGAGCGGGAAGGGGGGGCTTTCAGAGGTGGGGCTCCATGGGAAGAGGTTAGGTCTTTGGGTGTCCTTGGAGGTAATATTGGGACCCTGGCCCTGCCTTTCTTTCTTTTTGGTTCCCAACTACCTATGAAGTGAATACATTTCCTCCAATACATACTCCCAACAGGAAGCACTATGCTGCCACAGGCCCAAAGTAACAGGGCCCAGTGAAAAGGGACTGAAATCTCTAAAGCCCTGAGAGCCAGAATAAACCTTTCTTCCTTATAAGCTGATCACTGTGGGTATTTTGTCACAGTAGCATAAAGCTGACTACACAAAAGGAAGAGACTAATGGATTCTTTGGATGGAGAGTATCAGCATAGAGAAGATGGAGGTGAGCTCCCTGGCATGGTTGGTTTGGGAGTATATCTAGCTTTCTATGATTGGTCCTGAGTTAGAACTGGGGGCAGAAAGTAGGGGAATTGGCAGTCACTAGAGAAGTGCTGGTGTTCTAGACTGACTGCTGCAGGGGTTGTAGGTCAGAGATCTGTTGTGTATGCCACCTATCAATTGTCTGTTTGCATATTCTGTCTTTCACATGATAGCTTCTTATACACAGCTCGCAACCTGCTTTCTCAAGCAATGAATGGGAATAATACATTAATTAGTTGATGTAAGCTGTTAATATATGTTAATAAGTCAAAGTGCACTCATTTCAAAGAGAATTGAACCGAAGGATAGACAAGAAATAATAATCACCAACGAACAGAGCAATATTTGGCCACAAATTATCCTAGTCAAATCACACTTCACAAATACATTTTGTGCTTCTTTTGAAAGTTCATTAAAAAGTAATGGGTTAAAGCTTTCAAATAATATTAAGCTCATTTAAGGGAGATCATCAAAAGATAATTTTGATGCTTGTTCATTGACACTGGGACATTCCATGCACATTCTCACCTCTCACGTCCCTGTGTTTGGGACTATTCGTCCCTTCTCTTTCCAGATTTAGACTCTGGCCTTCAATACACATATCAAGAGTCTTCCTTTTCCACTCAGGCATTATCAACAACAGGTACACAGCTCTTCTGCTATCCTCTACATTTCTGAATCCTTTATCTGTGTGACTCGATGTGATGACATTTTGCAGTAGTGTTATGTCCATGTTCTTTCTCACCCAATGAAATAGATGTTTCTGTCCATCCTAACATCAATAATGAATACAACTCAATCAGCATGCCTGTGTGAGTGCTTTCTTCAATAACATTGGGAAGCGAGTAGATGGTAATATTAAAAAAAGCAAGATTTTTTAGCATATATGAGTAGATGAAAAGTGCTACATCCTATTTAACTGCAAATATTCTGTTCATGTACGGTTCGTGCATGATTGCATTGTGTGCACATTCTTAGGTACATTCTTAAAATAATCCTAAACTTTCTTTCCTTTCTTTGTAAAAAGAAGAAAACAATGTATGTCCTATAAAAACACCTATAGTGTTTGTTACCTAGTAAGTCAACAATAAACATTATTTCTTAAGTTATTTGAAAATTAACTAATGTGAATAATTAAATTTGTTAGGAATTGTCTGTTATATGTGTTTATAAATGTTAAGTTGTTATAAAAGTGAGTTGTTTTTTTAAAGTGCTTTAATTAATACAGAAATGAAACCATTCAGCTCTGCAGGGAATATATTAATACTATGATTATTTACTTCAGAAATGTAATGGTCCAACAGTAAAATTTTGTGTATGTGTTTACATATTCCATTATTATACATCAAAAATAGACATCTTATAATGAAGCAGTGTGGTTTTTTTATGAGCAACTCAAGTAATATACTCACTTAAGTCAAATATACTCACTATGGTCAATAAGAGTGAGTATAATATAGTCACTATGGTCTAATAAAAGTTAGTAAAATAATAGGAGTCACTGTGATTTGGTATGAAGACCTGAACATGGAATCAGCACAAATGAGATCTACCGTGTGCTAATACTTGGCTTTGAACAAACCATCTATCTTCATTAAGTCTTTTACCTCAATAGAAAATGAAGATAATAACTCATAACTCACAATTGGTGAAACACAAATGTCAAAGGACTTCTGCTTATGCCCATTACAGAAACACTTGCCTCAGGAAGCTACAGCATCGAGAGGGACTAGAGATGTCAGATAGGACACATACAAATACAAAGCAAGTAAAGGACTGGAAAATTGCGTAGGTAACCAAGAGTTGAGGATCAAGATTCCTGGATAAAAATGATCATTAAGATAAGATCAATTTCTACATGCTTCTTTTTCTTTTAGAGCATTTGTTTATTTTGGGTCTGAGTGAGAGTCGGAAAAGCAAGGCAAAAAATGGCCATCAAAGGACAGGTTAGCCAGCAGCATTTAGAAATACCATGGGACCATGAAAATAAATACTGGATCTCACGTCAAAAATAAATCAAGGGATTTAGCTCAGTGGTGCCACTGCCTGCCTCACAAGCACAAAGACCCGGGTTCAATCCCTGGTAAAAAAAAAAAAAAAAAAAAAAAAAAAAAAAAAAAAAAGAAGGAAAAAAATAAAAAGAAATCATGAGGTTTAGGGACTAAGATCAAAAATAAAGAGGCATAGAGAAGTGAGCCTGATGTCCTTTGATACTCCCCTTTAGGCATGTGCCAATTCTCCACTGAACGGTGTCAGAGGTTGAGAAGCTAAGTAAAAAAGAAGCTGAAAAGAGGAAGAGGGATTTGGCAGTCTTACAATACTGGGTAAACAAAACTTGGAATTCAAGAGTGCCAAGGAAAAGAGGTCATGGAAAACACTCTAGTCTTTTAGTCTGCCTAGACCTTTGGCAAGCTTCACTGGAGGAACTAAAGGTAAAGCAATAGTTGACTAAAGACGTAAAGAGACAGCACACTAGCATTGGGTCAAACCATTTCTTGGCTGGATCACGATTTCCTCCTCCAATCTGGCAGCAAGATGAGGTAAGTACTCAGCTTAGGAAGAACATCCAAACTCTTAATAGTTGTCATAGAAAATGCCTGGCATTCCACTAAAATGGCTGTACATAACAATAAATAGGAATCAAAATAAAAAGACAAGAAACAATCAGAAGTGGCTAGGAACTAGAGGTTTATTTTGTTTTGTTTTGTTTTTACATAGTCCTTAAATTGATTCAGTTTACAATTTCAAAGAAAAGGTGAAGGTAAATTTTATGAGATCTATGTCCAATATCCATTTTAAAATGTCCATATTAGGAAAGATAGAGCAATATGACTGAAATCAAGGGAAATAGTGCCAGACATCAGTGATGTAGATCTTGGAGTTAGCAGATAGGACTTTAAATAATTAATAATAATTACTCCCTCATTTAGAATGGGTCTGTACTTCCCTCAGCAGAAAAAGTGGAGGGCTGTCACTGTCTCCAGTCCTTCAGAGTTGAGGCTACTTTGCAAAGTTAAGACTGTCAATTTGTCATTTCCCTCTGTTCTTGGAACATAACTATGGGCACTCACAGAAGTCCACTCCTGAAGGGTCCCCTACTCTAATTGTAATCTACTCAGAGGAATGGAACTGGGGAAGATGTGGCTCTGATCTTCAGATGGTGCAACTTAGCCTTTTTATTGCCAATTCTACGCAACTTCAGGATTTTGACAATGTACTGAGGGGAACATTGCCTTTTGTCAAAGATTCTTTATGTCTCCACTTTATTTTGATTGTGTGAAACTGGGAAAAGTCTCTCTGGTGTGTCATTTTCCAGCCCCCCCAAAAAAAAACACAATCAAATTCTTAGCCTGTTTTCCACACAAAGAAACTGCAAATCCTTTTGGGGAAAGGTGCAGATAAACACATTTCTTTACTTCTCCCCTCTCTGAAATCTTAGTTCTTCTAGTTCTTACTGTTTCAGCAGCTTTCTAATGCCTTTAAACAAATAATTTTTACTTAAGGTGGGTTTTGAGTTGATCTCAATAGGAGTATTTTCTTCAAACTATTCCTTTCTTGTAGGTTAGACTAATAATGCAGAGCATTAGAAAATGTAGAGACACTGCAACTTTCATGTAGTGACCCTGAGTACAAATTGGTCCAAACATTTTGGAAAACTCATAGTAATATGTATATTCCATGATACAGCAAGGCTAATCCAAGGATTCTACTAATCAACAGCAATGTATCCTATGTTCACTAAAGAACATACATCATACCCGAAACTGCAATGACTACTGTAGCAAAATGGACAAATCAACAGCATGAAATAGATTCAGAAGAAAAACTATAGCCATTGCGATGAAATAAACTTGATGTGGTCAATGAATGTCCATATTACACAGTATTTCTGCTTGTGCCTATGAAGTTGCTTCTGGATGAGACTGACATTTGATTGGGTGAACACGGTAAAGAAGATTGGCTTCCCCTGTGGAGGGATGTGAATGGACATCTCGGAATCCACAGGGGACCTGGATCTGATCAAGGGCAGAAGGAGGAATCTGCTTCTTTTACTTCCTGCCTATCCTGAGCTGGGACATTGGCCTTCCATCCTTGGGCTGGAATAACTTCCTGATTCTCCAGCTCACAGATGTTCAACAGATCCTGGGATTTCTCAACCAACATCATCTCCGGAGCCAATTCCTCACAATAAATCTGTCTGTATGTATAAGTGCACATATGTATATTAGTTTTGTTTTTCTGGAGAACTCTAACCACATATATCACAGTGAATTTCAGTTTCTAGCAAAAAGAAAAAAAAACAGAAATAAAATAACTTGAGATTCAAAGAAGCAAGGCAAACAGCAAAGCACCATAAAAGAAATTATCACTGCTGGAAATACAGTTAAAATGCAGTGAATATCGCTTTGCCCTAGAAATTTTATTTCACACAAACTTAGTTTCTAATATTCTATATAATCTCAATGAAAACTCATAAATTTAAATAAAAATAATGAAGGGAGAAAACAAAAATCTATTGATCTTGAGATAAACTTAGCAGTAGTAATCAAGATCTGCTAAGTCCACAAGTTGCTTTCTATTCCTGTGAACTACAGAAGCTTCCAATGGGCTTGATGTTTGTTCCAAAGTTAATTATCTCCACCAAAGCACAAATGGTTGGCTGCATATTTTTGCATTGCATTGGCCTGATGTATATCTCTCAGTTTTGTTGCTTATGTTGGTAAGTGTCAAATTCTAATTTGAGCTGTGGCTTCTTAAATCTGACATTTGTGGAGTTCAAGGAAAGTGACAGACAAATCGTACATCTTGTCTCAGTGTTTTGACAATAATGAGTACCTTTTCCAGCAACCAAATGTCCCTGATCTCATTTTGTGGTTAGATGTCAGAAGAATGCAGATTTTCCCTGCACCAATATTCTGAGAAAGATCTGAGAAGACAGAATGACCTTAGTAAAGTAACACAATGGCAGTGTTTACCCATAAAAGAGGCTCAGTATCAAAGACTATCAATACTTGAACAACTCTCATAAATAAAATAAATTATATATGAGGCTGATTTTTCTCAAAAATACAAATTCCAGAGTTTAGAAATGTCAGCATGTTTAGTAAAAGCAATTTGTCTGAACTTTAATTGTGCACTCTTGAATGTAAAATGTTCGATATTTTTGCAGACAGACCTTGAACTTAGTACTTAACTGGAATATCACTTCTCAGTTAAAACCAAACTGCTGCTTATTTTATTTTATTTTTATTTTTTATTTTTTGAGAAACATCTTCATTTGGGTGACTTTTTCCCATTTATGTATTTGAAAATATCTTTGAATTTTTATGTAATTTCAAACTGGCAATATTTGTAGGAATAATACCAGGAATTTCTATATACCCATTTGTCCACATTCACCAATTATTTACTATAAATGTACCATCTTCTCTCATCTTTCTCTCAGAAACATACACAAACACACTCACACACCTGCACACTTTTTACTTGAGAATAAATTGAAGGTATCATGCTCCTAACCCCTACATACTTCTGTGAATATTTCTTAAGAACCAATAATTCATCCAAGCCAGGTGTGGAGGCACATGTCCATAATGCCAATACTCTGGGAAGCTGAGGCAGGAGGATTGCAAATCTGAGCCCAGCTCAATCAATTTAGTGTTTCCCTATCTCAAATATTTTAAAAAGGAACTTAGACATAGCTCAGTGTGAAAGCAATGGGTTCAATCCTCAGTGACACAAGAGAGAAAGAAAGAAAAGAAAGAAAGAAAGAAAGAAAGAAAGAAGGGAGGGAGGGAGGGAGGGAGGAAGGGAGGGAGGAAGGGAGGAAGGGAGATTAGTCCTTCACCCATATTCAAATTCCCCCAAATATTTCTAGTCCAAGATAACCCATTACATTTATTTGTCAAGTCTCTTTCTTCTCCTTTAATTTGCACAGCACTTCAGAACTTCTTTGTTCTTTTGGACCTTGAGTTTTAAGGGGTAAAAAATGATTAATGTGTAGAACATTCCACCACTTGGATTTGTCAGCTGTTCCTTCCCATTTGGATTCAGGTCATGGGTCAGAACAGCAGGGACACCACAGAAGTGAAGCTGTGTCTCAAGATACCATATCAGGTAGAACACGGGCTGGCTTTTTGTTGACTTTAACTTGATTGTTAGGTTAAAATAGCCATTGGTTTTCTCTCAGATGTTCCCCCATTAGCTTTGCTTTCTCCTGGAGATCCTCTTATGTACTGACCCTGTTAATCTGATGACCTGAGACCCTGCTGTAGGAAAGGACTTCACTATTCTTCCATTAATCTGTTCATTAATTTGATTACCTTTGGATTCATATTTTACTCAATGAATTATAATCCTTTAGTATTTTTATTTCTTTTTATGCTCAGATGCCCACGACTTGACTACCCCTTACAGCCGGCTTGTCTGTGTGTGTGCACCTCTGCGTATATCTGTATGTTCCTATGAGAATTTCTTTGAGCATTTCCTTTTACCTGGGTCAAAAAGAAATTCTAAATGGGTGTGGTGGTCCATGCCTGTAATCCCATCACTCGGGAAGCTGAGACAGGAGGATTGCCATGAGTTCAAGGCCAGGATGAATTACATAGCAAGACCCAGTCTCACAAAATTTTAAAAAAATTTTTAAGTTTATTTGCCCTAGTACTAAAATGAGTCCTCTTGAAGGAGCTCTGGTTTCTTTTAGTAGATAGTGGTATTTCTGAAGTGTAATTTCTTTCCAGAACTTTCAGAAAAATTAGAAAAAATATGTATATGCTTTTATGTATGCCTATTTGATTCCTATAATTTCAATCTGAAAACATAGGATACATTCTAGTCTTCCATCCTTCCATATGTGTTACTCTTCTACTTGCTGTTGAATCGGGCTTTTCCTTCTTTCTCACTTGTCTCTGCTTGCTTCTCTCTTCCTTTCCAACTGTACTTTACATTGCAAAATATACTAGTGATGGTTTTTTAAAAGTTTGAAAATGTGAAATCAATGTCAAGGACAACCAGAAATAGTCGATATGCTAATATCTAAACACATTGCATCTCTCCAAAAATTGGTGACTCCAATTTTAAACCACATTTTGATGATATGTGTAAGTCTATACTACCCATTGTATTAACAGGTATTTTTAAATTTGTGCAAAGGAAACATATATTTTTTAATTTGGGCTATATATGGAGGAAAAAAATCAAGGACTGTAATTCACTTGGAAGTTGTTTCCGTTGAGTGGCCTATACAAAAATGGATATTTTCCTTATTTTATCAGTATGATGGGAAAGGAGTTTGTTTCACTAAATTTGTCAAACAGTACTTATTGACTACCTGTGGTGTTCAAGCCCTGCTATTGTATATGTTATATTCATCAGAGATGGTAGTAAGTATGCTTAGAGTAGTTTTCATCAGCACCCAGCCATTGACTTTTTGAGTAAATGGACAAATGTTGTCTTCGGATGTTTCCCCTCAGCCCTTTCTTGAAAATTCAATGCACAGACATAGCATTATGCAAACATCAATATATATGAAAGCACCAAACAGAAAACTTGTGATGGCATAGACAATATAGAGATAGATAGATAGATAGATAGATAGATAGATAGATAGATAGAGATAGATAGATGGATGAGTTGCATTGCTCCATAGTTGGGAGAAGAAGAAAGTGTCAAATATGAGATGAAACAGGGAATAATGAAAGAATTATGTCAACCAATTTGTAAATAAGGAAAACAAACAAAAGTAAATGAACATTTGTCTTTTGAGGTTCTGTCTTTGCAATAACGCTTGACTTGGGAGTAATTCTTTCTTCCCATAAACAAGGTGTAAGGGTCAACTGTCCCTATAAAACATTCAGGGATGAATGATAACATTTGAGACTAAAGAGAAAGGAAAGCAAGGGATGGCTTTCCAAACCTATGCTTCAGAGCAGAGTGGAGAAAAGTCACAATGAGTATCATGGGTGAAACCAGAATGTCACCATAGCCGTTGACCAGCAAATGCATAATGGGTGTTTCAGATGCGGAATGTGAGTCAGATGCTGAAACACCCATTATGCATCTGCTGGTCAACGGCTATGGTGACCTTCTGCTCAGTCTCTGGTATTGCTCAGATTGAGCAAATGATCTGAGCAGTTTGGGAGGCCTTGGGTCCAGGGTTGGCATGACTGGGGAAAGGCTGGCCTTGAGAAGGAGGTAAGGAAGGATGCTTAATTTAAGAAAGCACCAGAAATGGGAGCCTCTGTGCACTTGACCCAGCTAATCCTATGTAGCCCACCTGGCCACAAAGGGCCACACATTAAAGTGAAGGCCATGTCTTTCATTCCCATGGCTGACCTGGACCTAGTTTTGGTTTTGTCCTCTTTTTTTTTTTTTTTCCTTAACTACAGGGAGAACATTGATGTGTATTCCAAGTACTGCTTAGCAGGAATGCACAAATACCAGCATGTGAAGGGGAGAAAAACTGGAAAAACAGCAGGACAGCAATAGCTGCAGGAAGGTGGGCAGCCTCAGATGTTAGTGACCACTGGAGAACTCTGGTGGGGAGAAGGGCAACATAGTGGCTCTTGGGCAGGATTGTCAGGACAACCCAGAAGAGCAGCAATGTAAGTGAATGTCGAGCTTGCTTCAACCCCTCAACAGCACTCCCGACACCAAACACCTCCCAGGTGCCAGCCTCTTCATTTTATTTTCACAAAAAGCCTACATACTGGGAGAAATTAATTCCCATTTTATGAATGAGGAAATTGAAGGCAGAGTAACCATGACTGGCAGATCCCTAAAATGACTGTCTTTCCACTGAGCTATCTTGCTTTGTGGAATGTGTATCATTCCTTTGGGAATGGAGGAATTGATGAGATTATCCCTAGCAAAGGGCGCATGACAGAGACATTCTTATATACAGTACCTCATTCTCTCAAAACACTGTGAAGGTTAAGCATAATCTTCAACTTGATCAGCTTGGGAAACACCTAGGTATCAACAAAGTGCACTTCTGTATTTGTCTGAGTAAATCATGGATGTGTAATCTTAGCGTCTATACCTAATCTCTAATTCCTTCATCTCTGGTGCTCTTCTCTAAGAGTGCACTGCTTCCCAGCTACCCTGAAGTAAGCAGCTCTGGTCCTGAATGTTTCTGTTTGGAGCCAACAGAC
Organism: Fukomys damarensis; assembly: GCF_012274545.1. Taxonomy (NCBI): domain Eukaryota; kingdom Metazoa; phylum Chordata; class Mammalia; order Rodentia; family Bathyergidae; genus Fukomys; species Fukomys damarensis. The sequence goes on from NW_022900928.1 coordinate 120,679,593, forward strand.
TATGGACTGAATCCTCTGAAAGTGTGAGCCAAACAAACCATTTTCTCCTTTAGTTGTAGGTGTCTCCTATAGTTATAGTTGTTGGTCCCAAGAAGGGGAAAGCTGACCAATATGTGAAGTAGTATTAAAACAATAGCTAACTTTATTTCCTTGCCTGTGACATGTGCTAACCCAAGGCCTTTACATGTATTATTATGTTTAATCCTTGGAATAGCCTGGAAAGGCTGGTGCCTACATCATCACCATCCTTCATCCTACAGATGAAAAAACATAAAGACACAAAGGAGTTCAATGATTTGCCGAAGTTGCCAAGTATATTGGCTTTCCAATGGTGCAGTAACAAAGTATCACAAGTGGAATGGCTTAAACAATAGCAATGTATTATCTATTTGTTGTGGAAGATGGAGTCCTAAGGTGTAGCTATCAGCAAGGTAGATTCCTTCCGAGAGCAGTGAAGCAATGACTTGTTACTAGACTCTCTCCTTGGTTTATACTTGGTCATTTTCCCTATTGTGTGTCTTCCCATTATCTTCCTTATACTTGTGTCTATATCCAAATTCTCTCTTCATATAAAAATCACATTGGTTTAGGAGCTGTTATGAATTTAGGAGCACATATGAATTGTGTCTCCTCCAATTCATAGACTGAAGTTATAACCACCAGTGTGGAAAAGCAAAAGAAGGAAGGGAAAACAAGAAGAAAGGTAGGGAAAATATATACCATAAGACAAAAAAGGAAAGTTACAGTTAATCCAATATAGTACCCTGTGAGAGGGAGAGGAGAGCTCTTTCTCTCATAGATGTAGAAGGAAACTGAAGGGTGAGAAATGCTAATATTGATAAATTATGAAAAAATGTCCATAAAACTCCAAGTAAGCAGATAAAGGCAAGATTAAAAATAGAAATTTGTTGAGACATGAAAATTACTCTAGCTTTCACACACTACTTTTAGTAACTATGCATAACTAAAATTAGACATCAAGGTGAAAAACAAGCATCTATTCTTTCACCAAATGTGTCCCAATATTCAGATGTTTGGCACAGAGTTAGATGAAATATCGAGATGACAAACTGAATTTTTTCTTACTGTCTAGTTACATGTTTTGACATAGCACATGTGGGCCTGAAGTTGCACATAAAAGTCTTTGTTTGCATTTATTAATTCTGTAGTTTGTATGTAAGACATTTACCAGAAAGGGGAGAATGCCACCATAGTTAAGCAAAAGGAAATGTAAATATTACTTTTGAATATTTGAATATTTTATATCTATTCTAAAGTCTATTTTGAAAAGTTGAGTTTCTACTGGGTAAGTTTTATAACATAAGAAGAGTTTTGTGTACCAAAGGTCTACCTGGTTACTCAATATGCTGGCCAGTACTAGGCCAGTACACTAGACTGCTTCATATTATTTATGGGTTGTGTAGCCTTCAGGGATTGATTATACTGCTGTTTTAAAAAATAGTTTGAATTAAGATTCTAATAAATTTTCTTTCCAAATATGGTGGTGACATTGTCGCCCATTCCACATGCTTTTCTCACACTGTAACTCTAGAAGTCTTCTCAACAGTACATGAGTTCTGACCTAGAGTTCTGTTCCACTTGCCTCTCTCCAGGAATGCCGGTGTTTCCTTTATCATCACTTACAAATTTAATTCCTCATCTCACATGAGTTTCTAAATACTCACAAACTATCTTGATGATGTACAGTGATCTCTCATTCTTTCAAGGTAATGCATATACAAAGCCACCTTCAAATCTTGAAGAAATATTTTAAGTGTTGGGTAAAGCTAATGTCAGAGATAGTCTTAGGATAGATAGTACTCATACTACTTCTCCATTCCTACCTCTTAGACCTGGTAGATTAAGAGTAAAATGAAGGAAATAACATATTTGTAATATGTTCTTTAAAAAAACAGCTTTGATGAAAATGACTATTTAAGGCCATTCTTTCATAATCACTGATAGCTATATAAATGGTGAAACAAAAAGATAGATTTTATTTCATTTGAAATCAGCAGCTCTGCATGAGATTTTGGCTAGGGAGAGATGTGATTTACTTTGTGTGAAATGATGACAAAGGGGATTCTTAATGGATGAAAGTGTTTTGTGGCATGGTTTACAGAGAAGTGGGGAACCTTCTAGGGGGAATAATAAAAAGTTGGTTTGAGAATACTGCATTGGGATTGTCTGCAGAACACATGAGTGAAAGTCCTTAGTAGACATTCGAAGTCAGAAGTTGAGAAGGGAGGTGTGTCTTGGGTTTGTATGTTTGGGGGTCATTTTAATACAACTAGAATTCAAAGTTAAGATGATTAAAAATACAGTGTAGAAAGATCATGTGGAGAAGAAAGATAAGACAAACCTGAACCAACCCCGGGACAACTCAAACATTTCAACAATTAAAAAAAAAAAGTGTTGATCCCCTAAGAGCAGGCTTTGAAACCCCTGGGACATGAGGAAAAAGTTGAACTTGTTATTACAAGCTGAAAATTTTCCAGTCTACACTTTCTTTTTATAGTTTTATTGAAGTAAAATTGTGTAAAACGGACAATTTGGTGAGTTCTCACAATATGTTACACCAAGGAAACCATCACCATCATTGAAAAGATGGAATCAAGAAGTTTCTGTCACTTTTGTCATCCAATTCCCCCCTTTTCATTTTCCAGGCAGCCACTAATCTCCTAGTGTATAATTTTATTCAATAATAAAGATAAGAAGAAACAACAAATAAAATTAAGCATCACATTACTGAAAGTAAAGCAAAAGGCATTGATTTTCCTAGAGTGATGTAGGTTTCATGTACTCAAGGGTGAAATTCCAATTGTGTTGATTTGTTTTGGGGGAACTTTCCACTCTCTGAGGCTGCCTCCAATCTTTAAGCTAGCATCCTAATCTCATTTCCTCCTTACTTTGCTCTTTTTAGTATCTCCTTTAAAAGCATTTGGGGAAAGAATTTCTACCCTGCAGGAAGGAGTCCCTACTTGACAAGTTAACACAGAAACTTCCTTTCTGACAGCTACTGGAGACTGCCTCAAAACGGGCTTATTAGGCTTGAGAAACACACCAGACATTTCAATCTTCTCTTCCATCAAGAATTCCCCATTGCATTTCATGTTCTTACAAAATAATTCCACAAACATTCTGTTAACCTGAAGTTTTCAAACGTGCCAGTCTTAGAGCTGATTCTGTTTTCAACAAGGAAAGCAGAAGTTGAAAGCCTGAACTTCCATGTTATTGAGAACATACTAATTTAAAGATTGTCCTGTGTTGTGATCCCCTGAAAGCAGAACCAGAGACAAAGATCTGAATACTAGTAATTCATCAGAAAGAAGATTAAAGAAAGCTCTGAGATAGGAGTGAGACTGGCAAGAGACAAAAGTCAATAAACTAGATATTAAATGAGTTGTCACTTTGAGCATCTACAGCTCAATCTTGCTGGGAAACTCTAGAAAACAGTATAGATTACACTGCTCAGTGCCCCAGGTAGAGTGAGAAAGAGGGAATATTTATCCTCGAATCCCTTCAGTCACTGAGTGGTTCTCCAGGGAGCACTAGAATTTCCCACCTGCTCCCCACATGTGAGGACCACAATAAAGCCCTTAGGTGGTGAGTGGTGAGAACTCACAATTGCACACTCTCAGCGTGTGCTAGATGGTTGAGGGGTGAGTGGCACTGCCAGTGTCTGCAGGCATCATTTGGAAAAGGAGTCTCACCTTTCAAAGAAGCATGGATTTTTATTACTTCTTGTAATTTCATGGTATGTTATAAGCCAGCAGCAATGGTATCATGTGTGTGCTAAAAAAATAGGATCCATATTTCATTAATTAGAGTACTCTTCAAAAAACCTGATCATAACATGTGCAAAGAAAATACTTAACACTCACCTCACAACCAGTGACAGCCATGCTTTGGTGTAATCTTTGCTCACATCAATTGTGAAAAGTTGTATTGCAATGGAGAGAAGCACTTGCTCTCTCGTCACACTGGTTAAATTGTAGGCTGGCTCCACCCTTAATTAAATGTGTGACTGAACGTCAAGTTTCTTAAACTCTCCGAGTCTTGATGCTGTCATCAGTCACATCAGTATAACCATAGTCCCTATGCAATTGTGTTGCTATGAGCATTAAGTGAGATAGTTCCTGGGAAACAATTATAATACATTTTGCCTATTCAGTGTAAAAGAAAAATCTCATAATGATAAATATCACTTGAGAAATGACCACTAAGGTTAGCCAACATCTAAAGTGACCATATCGTGCTCCATCAAATAAAATCATTCATGTTGTTAAATAAAATGGCTGTGATATCATCCAAGGCACACCTGTCAAAACTGATCACTTTGAAACAAGAGGCAGACGTAACTATTCCCTGATCTTCTCACTCCTTGACATTGTGTTCAGGCAAGTGGCCTCATGTTCTGAATTAGGAAGATTTAATAACATAGGCCACTTGAGTAAGAATTTAAAGTAGTATTTCAAAAAGTATTGTTCATATTTATAGCTAATAGATTTTATTACACACCTAAGTATCAATTGGGTTGCCTCTTAGACTTTATTTGTATAGATTCCACTTCCACTAGTGTCTCATTTATCTTATAACTGAAGTTTAGATTGACTTTTTTTTTAACTGTTAAATTCATACTAGGTAGGAAGCATCATGCTGCATTCTTAACGTCACTTGAGCCATTTTCTGCCTTCAAGCACAATACTGATGAATTGTTACTGGAAGCAAATTTACCCTAGAAGGAGTTTTCATAGCCATTTTCGAGAACAGATTGTCATAATAAATAATTTTCAGTATGTAGCACACCGCTTAAGCCTTTTCTTCCATCCACAATGGAAATGGGAAACCAGAAACCTTTGTAAATATACTTGAAAATTATCATTGATTATTTTGTCTGGGCCAGATAATCTGTGGTCTTTTCATCTTTTGAAGGAAGCACTAAAAACTGTAGAAAAATCACTCAACCAGGGATAAGGAAATTTAAAGTCTGGTCTTAGCTTTGCCTCTAAGCCTTTGATACAGTGATATCACAGACTGTGTTGATAATACTTTCATTCACTGATATAACACTTTGGATCGGATCAGGGGTTTAGACATACCCAAGAAATTCCTGATAAAAGCCTGTGCACATGGGGTTGGAAACATAGCCAACAATTGATCATTACGTAGACAGGGATCTAAAACTATAGATTAAGGTAGGCAAGGATGGTGTAACATGAGCCTAAATGGAGTTCAAGAACTGCGGTTTCCATTGAAGTAAACTTCACTATATATTCTGACAACTGAACACAACAAGTGGCTAATGAAAAATCTCATTCACTTAAGAGTAGTCTAGCAGCAGGAAAAAAGCAGACCAGGATCTCAGATTAGTAGCCAGGGTACAAGAGAGGAGGAAGGAAAAAAACAACGTGAAACATGGACTGTGTAATATACACAATATATTGCCCACAGACCAAATGATGGCATAGGGTGGAGGTAAAATAACAGGGAGTTGAGTGAATATTTTAATGGGGTTCCAGAACCAAACCTGGTTTAGGAACCATGATTTATTTCACATGGGTTAGGGATAAGGATCCAGGGTTATTATGTATGAGTTATTTACATACTTATTACCACACAGTTTCAGGGGGCCAGAAATATGGACAAAGGAGTCCTCTGGCTAAGCATCTGCAGTCAAGCTATTGCTCAGAGCCAAGCTTTGGTGTGAGTGCTCAGCTGGTCCACACTCTCCTTGTTGTAGGCACAATTCAGTTCCTTGAAGGCTGTTGGATTAAGGATCTCAGTTCCTTGTCAGCCACTGAGCCAGTTCTTTACCAAGGGCACATTTCTGTAGAGTGGATCAGGACACAGCAGCTTTTTTTCTCAAAGTCAGTAAGAAAAATGTGTTCTCTGAAGATGCAGGTAGTAGCCCCATACAGTTTATTAATGGACATTAATCTCATTCCTTTGACTGAATTCTCTCTATCAGAAGTAGTCACAGATCCAGCCCATACCAAGCGGGACATGAAGTACACTGGTAAAAAACAATAGAAATGCAGTTCCGGAGAGGTCATCTTAGATTTTGACAGCCATGGGAGCTATGATGCCAAGATACAGTGCTAGAAACCAGTGGAGAAGGTTGAACTGTTAAGTTCTGTGGAACTTGGAGGCATGGATCCAGGAAGGATAACATAGTAGTGAGAGCACAAATTCTCCCTTTCTTCTCCTCAGTTTCTTTCATTATAAGAAGACAGGGTCTGGTAAAATTTTTTTCCCCCACAAAGATCTACTATCTAGAATACATAAACAACTCAAAAAAATCAGACACCCCCAAATATAAAGACCCGGTTCAAAAATGGGCACCTGAAATGAACAGACATTTCTCAGACAAAGAAGTAAAAGCAGCAAATAAACATATGAAAAAATGTTCGGCATCACTGGTCATTCGAGAGATGCAGATGAAAACAACACTGAGATTCCACCTCACCCCACAAAGAATTGCTGCTATCAAGAAATCAACTAATAACAAATGCTTGCAGGGTTGTGGGGAGATAGGAACCCTTCTTTATTGTTGATGGGAGTGCAGGCTGATGTAACCACTCTGGAAATCAATATGGAGATACCTCAAACAACTAGAATTAGAAATCCCATTTGACCCAGCTATTCCTCTGCTGAGTATCTTCTTAAAACAATTAAAAGAATCATACCACAGCAATATATTCTCACCCATGTTTATAGTGGCACATTTTGTAATAGCTAAAATTTGGAAACAGCCCAATTTTCCATCCACTGGAGACTGGATAAAAAAGATGTGTTTTTTTAAATAAAATGGAGTACTACTCAGCCATAAAGAATGAGAAACTAGAGATATTTATAGCTAAGTGGATGTATATTGAGGCCTTACTCTTAAGTGAAATTAATAAGACACACATGTGTAAATACTAAATAATTTCTCTGGTGTGAAAAACTAAAAGTAAATAAAGATCAAAATGTATAATTGATATTGTGTAATAGGAAGAAAAGGTCTAAAGGAGAAGAGGAAGTGGGAAGGGTAGGGGAAAGGGAAAAATGGAAAGGAAAAGATATGTGAAAAGGAAAAACATGGAAACAATGTCTTTGTAAACAAGGAAGGGTGGAGGGCCTAAGGGAGGGCTGGGGAATGAGAAAAAATAAGCACCAAGATAAGTCATGTAAAGGTACAAGATCCCAATGATGAATGTAACTGCACTGTATACCTCAAATGTACCAATAAAAATAATAAAGATAAAAGATGAGATAGAAGTAGCTTGGACTTCTACACTGTGGAGCCCCAGGAAGCCTGGACAACCCCCTCTTGATGTGAAAGAATATTTGTTATTTGAGGTAAAACCTAATTGGTGAGCAGAATAATTATGGTCCCAGTGAGGTCTCCAGAGGCTATGATAATGTCATGTTGGATGGTGAGAGTTAAGGCTACAGATAGAATTAAGTAAATAATAAATTGATCTTAAAAAAAAAAGAGGAAAAAAAGAGTCTGGAGTAATGTCTCATCTTGTTCTTTGAATTCATCTCTTCAAGGGTTTCCAGAGGTGTATTGTTGAAATTTTTTCCAGTTTTCTGGAATTCCTTCTAACTATGAAACCTGACATTGTACTCACTGTTTTATAAAGGGTCTGCCTGAGGGCAACAGCGTTATAAAGGTTTATTATATCCCACAAATTATATCTCAGTATATCAGCCAAAACATTCTGTAAGGTGAGCTATGAACCACACCTTTGTATAGAAAATAATTTTGTCATTAATTAAGAGAACTTGGGTCTTAGGCTGTGGATCCCTGACTGTGTTATCAGGAAGCATGTGAAAGCGTCAGGAAGATGTGAAGCTGTTCTATAACCCTAAGAGTAAAAAAACATTATGAGAATTTGTCATAAATATAGGCCATTCCAAAAAAATCACGTAAAAGAGAAGATGTAAATGAGAAAAGAAAAGGGGTGAGGTTGTAAAAGGCAAGGTAGGACCCAGACACAATTATGTATCAGTCAGGATATGAAGAGACATCTGACCTCACAACTTGATTCTGAAATGTGAACAATTACTTTCTCTAAGACTCTCAGATATTTCTTATGTATTTCTCGTCTTTTAAAAAGTTTGACTCCAATGTGTTATTGTATTTTCTCCAAATTTTCAATTACCATCCAACTCCTTTCTTCAAGCCCTGGAGATTAATGTAGAAAATATAGTGCATATGCCTTTGATATTAAGTTAAACTTGTTCAGATTTTTGTCCCTTCCCAAGAGCCTGTGACAATGGAGTTTCCAAGAAACTCATGAAAACCAGTAAGGAATTCACTTGCTTTCTGGCAACATCCTAATGTTAGTTGGAGCTAAAGTTAAATCTCAGGTGACAGAGACTATGTTTCTTGTCCTTCAGGAATCAGTAAGAATGGCAATTTGTATCAGAACAGCCCTTTCCCTCTGGGTCATCCTCCTGGCTGGATTCAATCAGTTTCTAGTCTGGGCCTGATTCAGTAGCTCAGTGTAGGTACCGCTTCAGACCCTGGCCTTTTACTGCTCTAAGACCAGCTCTCAAATAAATAACTGGATAAATGGTTTCCAGATGCTAAAATAAAAACTATACAGATACAAATATATTGTATTTAATTTCAAGGCTGTTTAAGGTTTTTACTGTGCCTAGAGAAGACAGCTATAAAAAAAATGCACATCACTTTCTCAGAGCATACTTCATCAATTACTCCATTAGCAATAACAATGTGGGAAATAAAGGGTGAAATTGAGTACAATAAGGCAATGAGGAAAATGAACATAAACAAGGAATGAAAATCACCAAGCAAGGAATTAATATTGAACCTAGTTACCAAGTGTACTGTTCTATCTTTCTTGAAAATATAATGTTTCTGGGGGCTAATCAAGAGGGTTCAGAAATGTGACACATTCTTCTTATAATACTGAGGTTTTAGGACTTGTACAACTATATTCCTTTGCCTTGCTTTCCTTATGGTTAAACACAAGATGGCTTTATGGGAGGCAACAGTCATGGAATAATGAACCCTCCTGCCAATCAGCCCTAAAATACTGGGTCCATTAGTCAGGTTGTATTTTGGTACTCAAATGAGGCAAGGTGAGAATTCATTAGTCATCCCCAAGGTCACATGTCTGGGTGCACAAGTAAGGTCACAAAAAGGGAGAAGTTGGTGTGTCATAGAACTTTCCTTATTATACCTGGAAATTACCTGGCCATGGAATCAGAAATTGCTTACCCACTGTATTTAAAAATATGTAAGATCAAAACCAAATTAGGTGTCAATAAAAGAAGGCATCTGAAAGAAATATCAACTCAGGGAAGAAATTAAAAGATGAAGTTCACAAAAAATACATTGACATTTGTCTATGGAAACCATGACCTTCAAATGACATAATCTCAGTTACATGTAAGATTTTTAAATGATTAATCCATGATATTTCTTGCAGAGGCATAAAGGAGAACTACATGGCTGCACAGAGCTATAAAGCACAAAGCAAAAGAAGACACTTAGAATTACTTAAATTTATTTTTATGGGAGAAGAGCTGATCATAAAGGAAAAAAATAATCCAGTCTCTAGTGAATTAATTTGACACAGCTAGACTGCTGAGTCAACCATCCTTTTATAGTAATTCTTGCAAAGTCATAACAAATAATAGAAACCCTCCAGTTCCTAACATGTCCAATGACTTAAATAACCAGAAAGAGAGAAGCCCACAAGGCCTGGAGGGAGAGAGAGAGTGGGAGAGAATAGATAAGTGCTTCCCCGCTGAGCTGAAGCAGAGAGTCTTTCGATGGTTTTGTCAATCTGGCAGAATAGAGCGGGCATCTCTCTGCACATGCCTAAGACTGGAAGAGTTTTATATCTGAAACCGAAGATGAGGAAGCTGTCTTCCACCTCTGGAGTTTCATAAGTTCATCAACAGTTAACACTTTCACACTGAGTTTCTTTCTCATTGCCTGCATATCTGGACTTTCCAGTGCAGCCTGGTTTCAGATGGACAATTTATGGTCTTGCTTTTTAAACCTTCTATTTAGCTTCTGGATCTACCCGTTTTCTTAAATACTTCTCATTAAAGCCTATGGACCAATAAACCTTGAAAAAAAAGCTCTGATGGCCCTGGCCCTGTCTTCAATGCCTCAATCCTCAATTTATTTTAAAGGAAAGATCATATATTTCAGAAAACCCAAATTGTAAGACTAATGCCATGGATTCTACTGGTAAATGTATCTTTGCGTTGTGTGCACATACTTTCTACCCGGCATCTTCCTTCACTGACCTAGATAAGTAGTACATACCCTTAGCCTCTAGTGAAGGATTAAATTGAGGATATTGAAGGGAAGTAATGAAACATAGTTTAGTGGTCAGAGCCCCTATTGCTAGGAAAATAACTGAAAGGAGGAGAAACTTAACTGGGCTCAGTGATTCAGAGGTTTCAGTCAATGGTTGGATGACTCCAAAGCAAGAAGAAAGCAGAAGATGATTACAGTGCAAAGCGGGGAAGAAGAGCACAGGGAAAGAGTGCCAGTGAGAAACACACGGTACCCTCTGAAGGCTTGACCCCCAAGACCTACTTCTAACTAGGTACCACCTCCTTACAGCACATTCACCTCTGAACATCAGCCGATGAACCTACTTATGAGAGAGGCGCTTCCAGGACCCAATCACCTCTCCAGGAGCCCCTTGAATCAATCAAGATGGTGATTAAAATAAACTGGCACATATAGCATAAAATATTACTGAGCCAGGCATTCGATGACCTAGACTCTATAACCCCAGATGATACCGTCTAAGTGAGTTAGTTACCTTTAGAAAGCACTGCTTTACTCATGAAATTCTCATGTTTGACTCAGTCCCAGAGATTCCTTGTTAGAAGTGAAGAAGACAGGGATTCACTGTGTTGGAGGAATCTGTGCTGTTTACCTTCCAGGAGGACAGGTAGAAAGCAAAAGGGGTTTAGGAAAAGTTCTAAGGAAGGACTTTTGCATCTTTGCCTGTACTTTTCTGCATTTTCCTTTTCTCCTTCCATAAAACTAAAGAAAAATGAAGCATCAAAGTTTGCATTTTGCATCTATGAATAAAAATCCTCCCAGAGACTTTCCATTCATGTATTCAGATTTACTATCCTGCAAAGCAGAGGGAACCCGCTGCCTTTATTTAAACTTTTGTCATCATCATTGTGAATACAGCCAGAGGTCTCCCATGGGCTTCTAGATGAAATGCTGAATGGCAACAAAAGTAAACAAAGCAGCCTCTCCCTTTCTATTCTCCTGTCTGCATCACTGCTATTTAATGACATAAAGAATCCCCAGAAGCCACAGTTGAGTTAAGCGCAAGCATAAATAAAGTGACAATCCACAAAGTGAGAAGGTGCATATCCTAATTTCTGAAATCAGATTCCTCTCTCTCAGGGCACCCTTCAAGCTGAAATTATATTTCTTCTCTGTTATAAAATTTCCCATACCAGGAAGCCTTTGTAAAATTGAAGCTGCAGCTTAGTAGATAGGAAGAATTTGGTGTGAAATTCATCTATCTACACACCCTTACACCTCTGCAGTGGTCCTGAAATGAGCTTTTGCTTCTTCCTCCTCAGGAACACAGCACCCTCATGCCTAGGTTAGAGGGGCAGAAACAGGAAAGTATGACATGTATAATATCTAGAATAAATATAATCACCAATCTCACTTGTCTATCTAGTAGTCAGGAAACTGACTGTATTATGACAAACTATCAGTGTGACACAGGTAGAGCTAGAGGTTTCCAAGTCCTGAGCCAGGAAGTAGTAGGAGCTGTGGAAACCTGGTGTCTTGCAGTTGCAGAAGCACCACGCAAGCACAGGGTCAGGTGAGACACAAGTTGAACAGGTCTCTTGGGTACTGCTAAACAACCAGCATAAAGAATTAGATCAAAGCAACCTCACTAATTTTGAATTGAGGATGTCACTGACATATGAAAGAGAAGAGAGGCATCAGCAGTCTGGGCTTATAATTAGGTTTCAAGCATTGATAAAGCCACTAGCTTTGGAAGAAAGAGTGCAATCTGTTTCTTCATCTGAAGACTCATTCATTTGTGCATTCCAAAAAAAAGGTTGGGTGCATTTTTTTAGAATAAATTATTGAAATTTCTAGGTAAAGGGAGAAGAAGAAGGAGGAGAAGGAGGAAGAAGAAGAAGAGGAAGAGGAGGAGGAGGAAGAGGAAGAGGAAGGGAAGGGGGAAGGGAAGGGGAGGAGAGGAAGAGAAGGAGGAGGAAGAGGAGAGAAAGAAGAAGAGGAGAAAGGGGAAGGGGAGGAAGAGGAAAAGGAGGAGGCATGGAAATCTGAAGATATCTAGAAATTTACAAGGCTGGGGATTTGGCTCAGTGGTTCTGCTGCCTGCCTTGCGAGCACAAGGACCAGAGTTCCATCCTTGGTACCAACACACACACACACACACACACACACACACACACACACAGTATCACAAAGAAATTTACAAACGAGTGAATTCTCCAGTATGACCTGATTGTTTGAGTTGAAGAACGAGGCAGTAAAGTGGCAAGTATTCATTGACACTGGCTGCGAAAAATCTTCCATGTCATATGGGAGTATCAGAACCATCCACAGCAGCAATGGAATCATATTGACTGCTTTTAAGTAGGAAAATAGCAGGATGAGGTTGTGGCTTATTGAGCACTTGCCATGCAAATAATGCCATATTCTTTAATATTGAGATTAGCTAGTAGGCCTCCACTGTTCAGACCACCAAGGACTCCAGCCCCTTTCTGAGAGCTCCACCCTATTTGTCTTCATAGTCTATTTCAGGCATATCCAAGTCCAAAGAGAACAAGAGTAGAGAGCAAGAGAGTGAGATGACACGTTTTCTGCTGTCTCTCCTTCCATCATTGATATTGATTGAAAAACATCATCTCTAAATCTGATGTTTTTCCTGTTCATTGCTTCAAAAACCACTCCATCTCAATCATAACTTTCTGAAGTTATGAAGAGAAACAAGGTCAAGTTTTCTATTTAAATTACAGCTACTGTATCACTAACTTGTGTTTGGAGAGGAAACTCTATACTGTCATTAGCTTGAGGTTTCAAAGTTCAGTTTTTCACAATCATTTCCCTAGATTTCTCAGAAAAGTATATCAGAAAACTTCTGATATCTGCTCAGAGTTTTTAATCTCTGTCCTGTGATTCTCAAAGTCTCTCCCTTTGCTTATAACAAGCCCATACCCACTTCCTCTTTCAGAAAGAATGTCATCCCTGTGAAGAAAAATCATGTTGATACCACTGTGTTTCAGGTAACTTTCTGAAGCAAGTCCTCCAGGTCAACAGCCTCATGCACAAAAATCACATGGAGTGACTTTTAAAATATAGATTGCTTAGATTGCTGCACCTCATTACTGCAATTGAGGATAAGGCTGGGAATCTGCATTTTCAACTGATTTGTACACATATCAAAATGTGAAAACTACTGACAGAACTGTTGAAAATGGGAAGATATTAGAAATGAGGAGTCCAATTAAGATGTTATTGTCCCCATATAGGCAAGAAATGTTGAGAGCTGTTATTCTGATAGGGGCTGTGGTAAAGAAGGAGAGGAGACATGCCTGGGAAGTATTTCAGATGCAAAATGTGCTTTTCACTTCCTGGTAGCTTTCAGACTGGAATCAGGTAGAATGGGCTTATGATGGTGTTTGGAATTACTACCAGCTGTAGGAATGGCTCTCACAGCATACTCCCTAACCTTCTTTGCTTGTTGAGGGGGTCAACTATAGCTGCATGAAACTATTTCAGCCTTTTATAGCACGAGAGCTTGGAAGCAGTTCTGGTCACACTTTTGGCCATGTTTCAGCTATGTTATTTTATTCTATGCACTCACAAAGAAAGTAATCAGGACACAGAAATAAAGCCTCAAAATGTCACGGATGTTAGACTGTGAACCCAGAGAGTCCCAGTGACTGAGCAGACTGCAGTTCATTGCTGATCTGAGCAAGCGTTGTGAGATCTCTTCTGTTCTCCACAAGGGCCTGCTAAGTACTGCATCTTCTGGAAAACTTAGAAATTCTGTATATATCATTAAACTGCCTCTGTTTCTGAATCTTCAACCTAAAATCACCATAAAATATACAAGGGCTCACCGAGGACAAGGAGATGGAAGAACAAAGAACAAACAGCCATGTATTAAACTAGCGATCCTTAATCTCTGTTTTAAGGAACACTACCTTTCAGCAGATTAATGGATTTGTCTCAACAGCAAACAATAATAAAACAAATTGCTTAAATATGTTTAGAAAATTCGGATTTGAACAACGTTAACTAACTTTTTTTTACTGCAGTGCTAGAATCTATTGGACTCCAGAGATTTCTAGAGTCTCTAATAGGATAATGGGCATGGAAGCTACTGTTCAGTGCTTACAAACACACCCTGGAGCAGAAAGTCTGAAGTTGAGATCTTGGTTTGGCCATTTACAAAGGTGTTGATCCACTTTATGATTCAGTTTCCTTGTCAGCAAAAGGGACATAATAATCCTACATGCCTCAGAATTGCCATGAGGATTACATGAAACAGAGTGTAAAGGCTTAGGGCAGTGCTTGGCAGCTGATCAGCACTCAATAAAAAAAGCTTAAGAACAAAATCAAAACAAAGCAAGAAAGCAAATAGCATTTTGTAAATTTATTTGATCTGGGATGGCTTGGCAAGTAGGAGCAGGGAACTTGTGTCCATTGCAGGGTGCTTTTTAAGAGAAAGTTGAGGAAATACTGTACTAGAAGGTACAGGTGTCTTACGGATAGGCAGAGGGGGAGGGAAGTCAATACTGTAAATGAAGGAGGGTTTAGAGAGACTGGGACAGAAGAACTAGGATTTGAGCTGGTGATCCACTCACTCCTCTTGTTTTTTTTTTGTAAACTCAAGTGAACTCAGGCAAGCTAAGTCCAAGTCACAAGAAGAAAATGGGGTTTGGGTCTATTTTTAATGCCATTCTCTGGTTGAATTTACGTTGTTGGAAGAGTTCCACAGTAGTTAAAGGAGACTTAAGCATGCATATCAGACTTAATAGATCACAAGGCACATCTTCCTGTGTGTATCTGGTAGGCATATCACCTGTAGCTAAATTGGTGCTGTCTCCTCCGATTTGCTTGGCTGTCCCCTGAGTTCTCAGCTGCTTATTCAAGGATAGGACTGGCCACCACCACCACCATGTCATCTCACTGGCTTGATCGTCCTCTATAACCAACCATTAGATATACACACTGGCAAAGCTCTCCTCA
Organism: Fukomys damarensis; assembly: GCF_012274545.1. Classification (NCBI taxonomy): domain Eukaryota; kingdom Metazoa; phylum Chordata; class Mammalia; order Rodentia; family Bathyergidae; genus Fukomys; species Fukomys damarensis. The sequence continues at coordinate 120,694,849 of NW_022900928.1, forward strand.
CAGCTGATGGGGCAACAGCTTCATTAGCTACATTGTATAATTTGGCTTTGGAAGGATCTGGGTCTTTCTACTATCTTTGGATCTAGAGGAAATGCCACAGAGAAGGATATGCAGCCTTGCTTCCCTAGTGAATGTCAAAGCAATACCAGGATATAAACTCCAGAAAATTAAAGGACAGAAGATGGAAAGGGGAACATAGGGTAATGGGCATGGGAGAGGCTGGCTCAATCCCTCTGCTTACCTTCTCCCATGAGGAACTGTTTCAGAGGGCAGCATTTCCACATAGTCTGTCTGGAAACTGGTCACGTTCCCCTGGAGTTTTGACCATCTCAGTAATGTGCCACCTCATGGTTTCTTTGTGTCCTTTCCCGCTGCATTCTCCTTTTCTACTCACAATTTTTGCTTTAGGATTGAGTGTAAGCTATGGATTAGCATCTGTTTGCCCGGGACTCAGGCTGCGTAAGAACGCATGTCAAAAAAGAAGATTATGTGTCGTGTCCTCATTTGTATTCCATGTGACCATTTGCTTAGAATTTTGGAAGTCAGTCAGTGAGTGAAAAACTTAGGATGATCATCACTAAAATATATGTTCTTCTAGAGAACTTATGTTTCAGATCTCTAAGTCAAGAGCTATGGCTTGAATAGAATTAAGGCCCTGACATTTTAAAGTTTTCTTCTACACTGAGAACATCAGAATAGAAATAACGTTTATTTGTCTTGGTGTTCTTAGTTCTGGTCATATTACCTTGAACACTATAAATACTAACAAAAGCTTATTGAATACTTTTGCTTATAGGTATTTCTTTTAGAGATTTGTGTAATGAGAGAAAAGTTAACTATTCAGCTTACTTCACACAATAATAAAACTAAAATTCCCAGGCCAAAGGGTTCAGAAAGCATAATCTAGGGACCACTGATTATCAGAAAAGGCTACACTCAGTCTACTCACGCTGGGATAGAGACTTGATAGATTTCATAGCCTACCAAATCGCACTGCTGCAGGAACTTGACATAGAATATGTGATGTCTAAAACATCAGCATTGTCTCCTTTCTAGAAAACCTACTGCAGGAAAATATCCTGTGATAAGACATACTTTTAATGAGAGAATCTGTACTAAATTCTCAGGAATTTCTATTCATCTGTAAGCAGACAGAAGCATGTTGAACTAGGCAATGCAATGCAATGGTTGGTTTTCTTTCTTTCTTTCTTTTTTTTTTTTTTCGTACCACTGAGTTAAATCCCTGTCCCAGTGCAGTGGTTTTCAATACTATATACATTTTGGAATCATGGGAGTTAGAGACTAGAAAAGCCTTAAAAAAGTAATCCTAGTGTTTTTTGCCTCAGAGACTCTGATTTCATTGATCTAATTACAGCCCAAGATTTAGGGTTTTTGTTTTGTTTTGGTCATCATTTCCCAGTGTTTCTAATATGCAGCACAGTTTAACATCCCTTGTGAAAAGTATAGACTTCGTATAAATATAGTAAATGGCCCGCTTATCTGATATTCCATATAATATTTGAAAGCTAGCAGTCATTTTCTCTAAAGAAGAGATTGATGGATGTAGATTAGAGGATACCTGAAGAATTTTAATAGAAAAATTTCTAGGAAGAGGATGACAATTCCTATGAACACCCAGGTGATGGGATAGAACTGATGCTGCAGGAAGTGAAGGGTAGGGAAGAGAGACATGGGAATCTTGGCCTCCGTCTCTGTTTTCTGTGAAGGCAGATGAGGGGATCACTGTTAATGACAGTGAGCTGTGATAAATGAGAAATGACAGGAGAAACAATGGTGATGATAATAGATCCAACAAGGAAATTTAACAATTAGGAAGCCCCTAATATGTAGTAAGAACTCATTTTTTCTCATGTAATTCCCACAGAAATATCTAGGAAATATATGCCATATGAAAATGTTTGGTTTTCAGTACATACCAGTCATTATTTTTCTTCTCACCCTTATATAAACAAATTGAGATGCTTTTGTCTTTAAAATTTTTTCAAACCAGCTCTATCAGTATAAAGAATTGGCTTTTGTTAGAAACCAAAAGCCGGTCCAACTATAAAAATTACTTTCCAAACTACAGTTCCCTGATGCCACAGAAAACATTACCAAAAGATAAATACACATACACAGACCTCTCTTCTGAACTACTGGCATCGTTATTTATTAAAGTCCTCAGAGAGAAGCCAGTATCATCTTTCAGAAGCCAAGGAATTCTTTTCTAGTTGCCTGAATCCCAGGTGTTCTCAATGTGAGGCTGTCCAGCTATATCAAGCATGGAAGGCATTGACCTGACACCACGTGGAACCTGGTGGTCAGCCAGAACACTTGAAATAGGGTTCAAATCCAAATGTCAAGGACTATGGCCAGAATAACTCAGTCCAGATACTCTTTCGGAAACCAAGGTTATAGAAAACTTTTGGTATCAAGGCCCATTGCCCTATCCGTGTAATAGTTTAGGAAGAGCCATTTTAGTCTAAGCGTGTTAACATGCATATAATTATAGTAGTTTGAATATTGCCCATTGTTTTCTGAAAAATTTGCTTATGTTTATGAAGCAATGCCTGAACATCCCTTCATTGCTCCTGAATAATACAGACCTTCCACAGAAATTATTTTGGGAATGTTTCTTAACTTTCCCACTTATCACTTTTGAATAATATAAAACAAATCTGTGCTCAGCTTCTGCCAAGACAATGCACCCGGGACTTTCAGTGTTTTCTGGGAATCATTACTTTGTTTTGGTTTGCTTGGGTTCAGACCCCTGGAGATGGCCCTTGAGTTTCAGGTTCATTTAAACTGCTGAGTTGAGCTGGGTTTCCATCTGTAAGCATAAAATTACTTTGAAATTCTCCAAACTCAGCCCAGGTTTACTGAAAATGCATCTAAGCATTGGCTCAGGTTCACTGAGAGGTTTGCAGATCTATCTGATTATTTAGCTGTTCCGATCATAATTTCTAAATTGCCCAGGTGACAATTCTACCTGGTTGGAGCCTCATATGGAGGCAGTGCTTGTTACCCACATCCATGTCATGTTTTGTTTTTTTTTTAAGTTTAGGCATTTGAAAGGAAAACACGTCTCCATGTCCCAAATATGCCTCTTGAATTTTTCCCCAGATAAAAGGTAAAAACATTCACAAATTAAACCAGTCTTGTGCATTACATGTGCCTCTCTTCCCTGTTCGGGTTTCCTTTTTCCTTGGAAGTGGCTGAGGGGCTTTTCCACTGACTCTGATAGGGACTAATATGTAGCAAAGGTGCAGGAGCTTGAAAAGGTTGTGATTTCAAAAACAGTGGAGACTAAGCAGTGTGAGGAGAGCGGAACACGCAGAAGTACACGTGTGACAGTCTGAGTAGATCAGTGCGGTCTCATGATGGCAGGTGGAAGAAAGGGGAATGAAAGACATCTCTGAGGGACGCTTGGGGCAATTTTCAGAGGACAGCATGTCATCTATGTAAGAAACTGAGATCTAAATTTTAGAAGATTCAATAAAATTTTAAGATTTATCTTTTTTAAAAAAATAGCTCTTTGGGAAATAGGAAGGGTACCAAGAGATGAGGGAGGGAGGCAGGGAAAGGAGGGGATCAGAAAGGATGCAAAAAGAAGTAAGATGTGTTATGTACATGTACTGACCTCCTATGATTAATGCAATCATTATGTACTTTAAACATGTATTAATAAAAACAAAACAAAATCAAGTGAATTTTAGGAAAGTGGATAATTTTGCCTCCCTTTCCCGCCTCCAAAAGATCCTGCTAGATTTAGCTTAAACTTGAATACTTTTAAATAATTTATATCCAGTTTGAAGACATATCATCATTATTTTAAAACATATCCTTCACTTATAGTAACTTTTAGGACTAATGCTGATCAGCTACTGCTTATCTATATCCAGAGCTATGCATAAGGCTAGGATGAAAAGTAAAATGCAGATTGCAAGTTAGCTCAAAATGAGTAGGCCCAACATTTTAAAGGTTCCTTTTGATGACTCCCTAGTAAAACTCAATTTTAGTGCTGCCAGTCTGGTTTTATTACTAAATACTTTAATATAGGTATCACAGGTAAAAATTTCACAGTCCAGAAGTATATTTATAAGGAAAAAAGGAGGAAATAAGACACAAATAAAGCTAGAAAGTGAGCTAATGAACTGGATGGATAATAGATTATTTTATTTAATTTTGCAGGAGCAGAAAAACCTTGTTGTTCAATGTACTAAAAAATGATGGTGTGCTGGTTCCGTGTGTACCTGGCAACTCTTTCCTGAAGCACCAGCTAAAGAGACTTGGGCTATCATGGTACCCAATGAAAGGTCCAAAGAAGAAGTCAAGATTGAGGATAATTTTCATATTAACTTGAAGATAGTGGGGTAGGACGATTTAAGATTAAGCACTTAGTAAACTAATGAAAGCCTATTGTGAACAGTAGGGTTTGTCAATGCGGCAAATCAGATTTTGATTTGATGGACAGCCAATCAACAAAACAGACTTCCCTCCACAGTTGGAAACAGAGGAGGAAGATACAATTGCAGAGTTCCAGCAGCACATGGGGGTATTTAGTAAAAAGGGACCTGAAACAACTTTACTCCAAAACTGTTTTTATAGACCATGAATACATTCTGAATTACAAAACAGCAGTTTGGTTCAATGAGTACTATAGTGTAGTTTTCTTTATTCTTTCAAGTCCTCCCTTCCCCTTTCCTTTATTTTACATAGGATATCTTGGGTATATGCACAAGTATACTATAATTTTTAGATAAATAGCTGACAATATTGACATCAGATGGTGAGGGAATGGTAAAAATACTGCTTCTGTGAAATAATTCCCTTTCTCTACTAGAGGTATGCTCCTTTGTATCTTACATTTATATTCCATTAGGTTATTTTGCTGTCACTGTTTTATTAGAAAAAGACAACAACATAAAATTCCTTGCATACATTTTTTTTGGTTGAAGAATTTTCTTGTTTTTCATTTATCATTGTAAAACCAAGGACAACTTTATAATTTGCGTTACACAGTTGTTACATGTAGGGCAAGATGGGAATGGTCAAGATTGAGACAGAATATAAAAATGAGACAGTGGAGGAGAAAACTAGGTGGTGGAGAACGGAAACGAAGCAATATTTCTGGATATCTAGTGGTGTTTGACCTGGGAAACTGCTACTAGAACACACCACTGGGTCCCAATAGTAGCAAAGAGGAAGACTTGAGAGTGAAGCGAGAAGTGCTTGTGTATTCACCTCTGCAGTTCTTGAAGTTGGAAGCATCTTCCAATCCACTAGGTGTTCCAGGAAACCTTGATGACTCTCCATTTCCTTTGTACTAATGGGTAGGGCTCAGATGTAATTTTCTTTTCCCCTAATTGATAATGCTTCCTTATGGTCACAAAGCTGTTTTACTGCTGTATTTGCCACGAAAGGTCACTTCAACAAATAAGTCAGGTATCATCCTTTATCAACTACGTTGTGTAGATGCCTTTCTGACAATCCTATTTAGAGATGTAGTTGGGAACCTGTATTTAGTACTCCCGGCATTTCTATCTTGCTTAATCTTCCTATGACAGTCTTCTCCAAAAGTTATTATTTGGTTCCTTCTTATGGGAAAGATCATGATTATATATAAAGTAAATTTCAGAGTCTAGATTTAAATGCAGGACTCCGAAACTCTGTTCCCTATCCTACCTCTGTCCCCTACAAGGATCAGAAAATGGGTGTCATTCTGACCATGTCAGTGATTGTAAAATTTTGGAAGCTTGGTAATATTTTACACAAGTACATTTTGATCTAACCCCATAAAGTAGTGGGTGGAGAGGCGGTATCATCCTCTCTCTACACAAGAATCCCTTGAGGAATACAGTTGTCCAGAAAACACCCCTCAGAGTTTCAGTTTCAGCCGGTCTGGGGCAAGGCCAGGTTCAGTACTCAAAAGTTCCCTAAAATTTTCTACTGCACAGCCAGGACTGACAGTTACTACTATGAATAGAAGCTACATATTATTGGGGAAATAAAAGGTAAGAACAGGAAGTGTATTCCATGAGGACTTCAAAGCAAATGAAACCTTCTAAATAGACCCATGAACAATTAGCTGAAATATTCTTATTAATTTACTAGGACTATAAAATGAAGAAAAACACAAATCAATAAAAATCTGATTATTGCTTTTCAGATATTTAACTATTATATACCATAAATTATTATTAACATATTATTATCAATATAATAAAAAAATATTTATTAGGGTGCACATTGGGATAAATTCTGGAAAAAAAACAGGAAATCAAAACTCAGACAGGTATGCTTTGTGACTAATCAAAGTATCTGTATTTGTTCATATAAATTTTGCTTCTTTCAAATAATTAAAATCCTCTCGCTGAGAATCCTTTTTTGGCCTATTTTAAAGCCCTCTACTGAGCAAAAGATCATCCTCCTGCCCAGCTCTTTCTCATTGTTCCTCATCCAGACTATTAATATAATGCTTCACTGAGAATGAAATGTTTTCTTTCTTCCTTAGGCTTAAAAATTGAAGTCATGGTTTCACTATTTGAAAAATCTAAAATTCAAGCTGAACATGGGTTTTAGTTACACTGCCATGTTTAAACATTTTTTGATGGAAAATGCTTTATTGCCACTGATTCAAAGCCACAAACATGCTTTGAATCCAATTCAATATATTTCTTATTTGTCTCTGGTTTTCTTTTTTCTTTCCTTTTAATTATTATTAGAAGGTATGAATTTCCAGAAAAGTTTGGCCCTGACAAGGCTCCATTATTTGCACATGACAAGGTTTATCAAAAACAGTTGGATTTTTGTAAGAAGCCTTTTATGTTTCCTCCATAAAGTATAAATAAATGAAAAGGATTAGACTGAGGAAACAGAGCGTAATTTATCACCAATGTGAAACACACTCAACGGGTTACAGATGGATGAACTGAAGAACTTGGGATACCGCTCCAGGCAAGAAAGCCCTCTTGCCTGTGCCAACCTGACCAAGATCTCTAACTTCAGGGAAGGAACAGAGTCCACTTTCTGGTTTCTGATGAATGTCACCTTAATTTATTAGCATTTTTTTTTTGGTTTGTTTTTTAGTGTTTGGTACATAAGTCTAAATCTCCTTGTGATTATTGAAAATCTGTCCCATTCTGACACTGACTCTAAAGTAGAGGAGGTAAGGGTTCCTCTCTCTTCTCTCTCTCTTCAGACATACAGGAAAATAAAACAATACAAAAACATACAAAACACTGACTGGTTACCCAAAAGGCAGTGGCTCTTCACTATATGGAGCACTATGTTTAATAGATTCTTACATTCAAATCAGCAATTTGTAATTTAAGGAAAATTTTTCTTTATGTGTGCAAATACAATATCTTCCTAACTATAGAAAATTAAATATTTTTAGCTAATTTAACCTAAAACATAATAAAATTGCTCTAGCTTATGTGTCTGTCTCTAATTGTGTCTGTGCTGCTTAGCATGCTCCCTCTTTCTTGGTGAAATGAAAATTCATAGCATAATTTCTGCCTAAAACCTGTCTTAACTTTCCGAAAGAGGAGAGTTTTCATGTCCCATATTCTTTCCCTGAACTTCCAATTCCATCTAATAATAATAGAGTGCTTTATGGCATATAAATCACATTTCTGCTTAAAAGTGACCTTCCTTGTAACCCTTTTGTCTCTCTCTGTCAGCACACATTCTTCTAGTAATAATAAGCCCTGGCCAAGAGCGAGCACTCAGAATTAGACTGATTCCAGGAAACACCCTTACGAAGGCTGAAGTATCACTCGTTTTTGAGGTTAAATAATTTAATAGTTTTCCCCAAAAGTAGACAGGAACTGGCTGTGTCATTTGCAACAGAGAACGTTTACTGATAGCTTTGGAAATGTGAGAAACAAAACATGCCAGTAAGTTTGCAGTTTGAGAGAGCTTTCTAAAAGTTATAGTTCAAGTCTGTTGATGTTGCTTCTGTTAAAGCAGAATTGAAAATTTATTATTTCTTTTTAATTCCAATCTAGTTCTTAGAAGCCAAAGAGATTAGAAACTTTGCCTGCTCTCTTTTTAACATAGAATTATTTTGATCCTAGAGTGCTTCACCATTTGAAATACTATCCTGTTATGATTCCATTTAGTAGGACACATTTATAGTCACTGGCATTTTTCTTTTGCACAATAACATTCAATTGCAAAGCTTCTGTACAAACACCATAAGCACCAATTTTCGAGCTTTAATATTTTTCTAATAAAATGGTCCTGCTTAATGGCTGTAACAACTATATCATTTCTTTAGGTAAAAAGGACACAAACTGAGCCTTTAGAGGCTGCCCCTAGAAATATTTTAAACTGACTGTCTTTTAATAGATGGAGAGGCATTTTGTTCCCTTTCAAGCAAATAATTTCATTTTAAACCAAGAGTGTAAAATTTATCCTAATCTTACTTCCCAATAAATCACAATGAAAAAGCAGCTTTCTTCCATTAGGTCAGTATATTACCCAACCTATTCTACATTCAAGGTTGGATTTTAACTGTGAGCTAATTGCTTTTACCTAAATGTAGTCCGGGAGAAATAGGAGACCAGTTGTGCAGTGGTCCAAGATATAAGCCACTTCCTTATTTCTCCAGCCTGTGGCCAGTCCTGTCGAGAGACAAATTAAAGCACAGTTTGGGCTGCCTCCAGGATCATGGGGTCACAAAGTATCGTCCCCGTCATCTCTTGGTAATCACATAATTACATACCATGCCCCTTCCCAGTATGTTCCTGGGGGATGGAAATGGATCTACTGCCTAAGGACCAGTCTCAGTCAAGGGTTGGGGGAAAGCGGGTGTGCTCAGTCTCTTCTTATGCATTCTCTGCACTAAAACACAATGGAGGTTGAGCTGCTTCGAGGGAAAGTTGCCCATTCGTCTGAGTTCAGTCCACTGTTCCCTTGAGTGTAAGTGAATATGATAACCTTTGCTCATCACAAACCCTAACATCCTTGCCTCGTATTAACTCTTTGTACCTCCTAGATCACTATCCCTAGCAAAGTAAAGCTTGTTTTAAAAAATAATTGCACAAAGTTGAGAGAAATATAGTACCAGCCCCCCAAGATCTCACAGGGAGCAACCCTGTAGAATCATGCTGTTTTTTTTTTTTTTTTTTT
>NW_022900928.1:120704415-120717736 GCF_012274545.1 Fukomys damarensis
TTTTTTTTTTTTTTTTTTTTTTGGTACTGGGGATTGAACTCAGATGCACTCTTTAATTTTGCACATTTTTGCAGAAAAAAAAATCTGAAAGGGGTACTAATTTACATACTTGCTATCCACAGGTAAATTTATCAATTATGACTGGCACATATGCTTATTTTGATTTACTGAAAGTTTCTAAAGAGAGAGTTTACCTGGTTCCCCATGGGCTACAGGCTGCATGAGTGATCAAGGCAAATGTCGAAACATGAGCCTTTCAGTAACATCCCATCCAGTCACACACAAAGACACATGGCTGCACTCACTGGCAAGATGAGTGCAACAGAAGATAAAAGACCCAATTCATATGTGTAGGCCCTGCCTTTAATAAATACTATCCTCACATCTGGCTCATTGGCTGAGTTCCGCTGAGTGTCTTCCAATGGATAGACCCAGCATCTCCTTTTTTTCTCCCAGAGCTTCTGAAGGCTTGAGAAGGAGCACAGATTATGGGCAAGTTTCTTTCTTTTTCCCTTACTCACATCTGCAGGTAAATTTGATTTCTCTCAAAGAAAACTGAATGAGCTCACAAGTCAACTCCACTGCTCAACAATGTGGCAGAACACTGAGATATGGAGATATTAACTATTCTGGCATGGAATTGGCCTGAGAGCCAAAGTTCAAAAGCAAGCCTTGATGGATGAGAAGAACCCTTAACGGTTAGCAGAGAAGGGAGCTGCCAGCGATTGTTGGGCAGTGACACCACTGTCCTGGATGGTCCTATTAGCCACTTTCATCTCAGCACAGTCCTTTGAATGTCCAGAATGGGCCAGCTGGGAGATATCCAGGCTCTGGGGAATCTTCAGGGTTGAGTTTAAAAGGAGGATGAATTGGCAAGTGGCAGTTGAATTATCGTCTTACCTTCTTGTTTGTGTTAGCAGCAAGCTATTATTCTTCTTTGTCTCTATCTTGGAGACAAACTGCAGGCCTTAGGCCTATCAAAAGCAGTGCTGCGAGACCATAAAGAACTCAGTGGAAGAAAGAGAAATGGTGCTTCTTTTCCTTATGGAAGTGATTGTTGATCAAATCAACCTGCTTAAATATCATGGCAAAACAACACAGATGCAAAAACTTCTCTGGCTCCTTAATCATTTGGGGGTACTGTTTTTCTTCAACACAGGCCCTAAATTTCTACAGGCTGTGGTATTTTTCTTGATTATTTCCCCTTTAAGTCAAACTCTCTAGCTCAGTACCTCTCACCACTTAGCGTGCATGCAAATCTCCTGGCAAAATACAAATCCCAAGGGCAAAGGCAGACTCTGGTGCAAGAGTTCTGGGCTGCCTGGGCTCTGCATCAGATTCCGTGTCTCTGACTGGCTCCTCGGTGATGTGGCTGCGATCCGTTTGAGCATCAAGACATCAGGGTCCTGTGGCTGAGTTGCTACTGAGAATAAATGAAAGGAGAGCATCTCCGACCCAGTCCTTTGCTTTCATTCATCATCACATCTCGGGTGTGTCAGAATTCTCCAACTGAAACAGAATGGTAAATTGGACAGCATCACAGGCAGGTTCCAGGGCCATTTACCTGAACTTTTACTCCTCTGCAAATGAATGGAGATACTGCAGCCCAGGGGCACCTCTGAATTCCACTTCATCAACCTCACCTTTGCCAGACAGGGCCAATAGCAGAGGGGGAATTAGGTTAACATTTGAATAAGATTTGTAGCTTTTTAAAAATGTGATCCATTTCTATTCACTCTGAGCGATATAAAGGTTGACCTCTGCATCTGGAAAATATGGTAGAATCATGACTTCTTATCCCAGCTGGTCATCCTGTAAATATGTTTCCAGGTTTTGATTTCATTCCTTCATTTTGAAAAACCTGTCATAGTTTTCAGAAAGCAAATAGAGCATCTGTCAGATACAACACTGAATTACCCAAGTGTTCTTAACTTGTGCAACAAACAGGAATGGTGATTGTGTTATAGATAGATGAGCTACGTAAAAATCTCATAGGCAGTCAGATAGGGCTAAGTCCTTGAGAGGGCCAGGACAAAGGTGAAAAGCACCACAGCAGCACGTTGGCTGAAAACGAGGCCTCAAGATGGAGGCAAGATGACCAGACCCACATACTTCTTCAAAGAACTGGGCTTAGTGAAGTATAGATAGGCATCAACCACTCTGGGGGTGACCAGAGACCTCTGGACCCACTGCCTCCTAGCAGAATCCTTGTTCTTTCCATCCATGCTTGCTCTGTTCCTTGCTTCCCAACTGGACCACCATAAACTAAGTGACTACACTTGTAACCTTATTGGATGTTCATGGCTGTGGCCCACCCTATAAAATTTCTCTGAAAAGTGGGGTCCTTGTCTACCCACTCTGAACCACTCCTGCCAATCAAGAGCTTTCTATCAATAAATATCTTCGTACTTTTAACCTCCATCATGCCTAGGACTCATTCTTCAATTTTTAGAGGACAAGAACTCAGTGTTCATACAGTTAACAGACTGGGAGATATAATATTATATATTTCAAAATTCCCGCAACAATGGGAAGCCTTGGCTGGCCTTAATCATCAGCAAGATACAGGTAAGACTCAAGGTCTTTTTCATGCATGTCAGCTGGAAGTCAGTGATCAAAACCTGCATTCATCATATTCTAGTCATCTCAGGTGGGCATCAGTCTTTCCTTTTCACACTTCTAGAGCTCATAAATTTAGTTTGTATATTTCTGCCTTCTTCTCTGGACCATAAATTCCTGAAGTCAGGATACCCACCCTCTTCATCTCAAGATCTCTCTGAGAACCCTACATTAAAAAATAATCTTACATAAAGAAAGGGCCCAGTCAATATTTATTGAATGGAAGCTTATCTCCAAACATCATTTTAAAAAGCAATCTTTTTCTATTTTGCTATGGAGAATAATGGCATTTGAGCACAATAAATATAAAGCAAGATAAACCTAAAATAATCACATATATAAATTCTCTTCTGGAAAGATTGTGGGAAACTTTAGGTCAGGATGAAACACTGCCCACGCTGACTCAAAGTGACAGAAATCTTTCAAGATGCTGGGGAACAGGGTTGGGGTGGGGTGGGAGTGAATGAGTTTCTTCTTCAAAAAGAAAGCAGAAGGCTAAAACTTTGTCTGCTTAGGGGCCTCAAATACTTCTGTCCTAGGCCAGTAGAACTGGAGAAAGCTATATTGACAATAATTTCTATGTTTACAATGAGAGGGGAAGTGGCCTTTTCATTATCTTCTTTAAATTCGTAGCTACAATCATATAAGGAGAAAAGGTAGAAATAACTCCTGGGGCTTTGTCTCCTTTGTTCTCTCATCTAAATACAGGATTCTATCCCTGTTATCGATGTGAGTTCTGTTTAAAAGTTAAAAATTGTTCAAATATAAAAATCACATGGTAATATTGGCTTCCAACATAGCACAGCGTAGCTGTTTGTTTTAGTGAGAATTAATATTAATCACATGAAGATATTTTAAAGACAAATATTCATCTATGTCCTTACCTCCTCTGGTCTCCCTGCTTCACTTCTTCAAACAGCCAATCCCACATATCCTTAACTTCGGTTATCCCCTCCTTTCCTGGCTCCCTTCTTCTGCTGCTCAACTCCTGTGTTGTCAAATAGAGATAATCTTCCACTATCTCCTTTTCTTTCAGGAAACCTCAAGATGGGACAGAACATCAACTTGGGATTGCTTTACAATGAACCCTTCCTAGGAGTTCCACCATGGAAACCTAAATTGTCGGGACGTTTAAAAGAGATTCAGATAAAAGTGATAAGAGATCCAGCCGCACCAAATGCTATCAATTAACTTTATTATCTGTAGCACTTAAAAATACATTGTACTTTGTTTTTTTCTATTTGCAGGGCACTGCTAAGAAATAGGGGAGATGTTACATTTTTTTATTGGTGGACTTATTCCAATTTAACAAAACACACGTACAGTACACAACAGTTAAAGTGATTTGGTCCGTGTTTTGTGTGAGGTGGATATAAACGCTGTTCTTCATGTGTCTGGGGACTAGAGTATTTATTTGTTCACTCTTAGACTTTATTTACTTATTTTCCCTAATTCTACTGGTGATTTAGTGAAGAATTAATATGCTACATCTACATATAATATCTTTAATTCACAACTCAACAAAAGTATTTGCCTTAATAAGATGTTAAATTAATTTTTTGAAATAGGAACACTGTCTTTTAGTTTCATGACTTTTTTTACCTCTTCAGGGTGTTGTCAGGAGCAGAGAAGCAAAGGAGGATAACTAATTCAAACTTCTTAACATTTGAAAAATAAACCTTTAAATAATCCACATGCTAGATATTCTTCTTAGTAAAGGTGAGGCCCTGGTGCTATAAACCTTTAGCTTTGATGAACATTAAACAAATTATAAAAGCAAGAGTCCTACATTCTTTAGGCATTAAAATAAGTTTATGTCCTAATAGTTAATCTTATTTCTGCACAGGGTCATTAATGTATCCCAGCTTCACCTACTGAGATAGTTCCTTAGTATGAACTAAGTAATGACATCACCATTAAGTAGGCTTTCGTTTCATCTTTTCTGTATGTTAGTTTTCATAGGGGAAAAGTTATGTTTAGAAACTTGTTAGCAAGAGCACTCACCGATGTTTTTTTCAGACAAAACTTGTAAATTTCTCTTTATGATAGGACAAACTCATCTTTTCACTTTACATTTCTCCAGAGTCTGGAGAGGACAAACAGCTGTCACCTACAGAGTTAGGATATTAGGATATATAAAACATGCTTGTGGATAAACTCACTGAAAGTTCTGATAAGCAGTAAAGCTGGGCTCTGACTCTTGAGTGCAAGCTGAAACACAGAACGGCTTACGGTCAGCCTCCGTGGAAAGCTGCTGCTGCTTTGCTGATTCCTTCTTTCAGCAATTCTGTGAAGCTCGTGCTCATATCAGACCAGAGTGACAGAGCTTCAAATCCTTCAACGTGCATCACCGTAGAGCTTGTGCCCGATAACTGACTGAAGTCACTGCCATATTTATTGCACCACTGAAAACCTGGCATTTGTAAATATTTCTTATTTTATGGGGTGATTATAGGGTGCTGTGAGTTACACAGAATTCTCTTACAAAACTTTTCTATTTATTGGTTAATACGTAAAGTGTTTGGCATTCTTATTTCTTTCAAAATTCAAAAGATCCAAATAAATTACAAAGGAGTGCAGCGACATTTCCAAACTAATATTACACTCAAAGGGAAAGTTGCTGCATTCTTTAATAACAAAGTTCACTAAATTCTCTTAAAACTGGTAGGGTCCCTAGAATCTCTGAGCTGAGAGTGCAAATCCACCAAAGAGTTTGAATTTCCTCAAGGTAAAACTCAGTCAAAATATAAAGGATTTCATATCTTCTACTTCATATTTCTGCCTGGTCTTTCAATGACTACAAATACAACCTAAGACTTGACCTCATCTCAAGACAAAATTGCTAAGAGCAGGCTCTTCAAACCAGATGAGGAGTTCTAAGTAATCAGAATTAATAACTTCTCTAACAATTTAAAGTATTTTGTGACATAAGCCAAGCACAAGTCATGCCAAAATACATCCGTAACATGTTGCATTATAATATATATATATATATATGCATTTCTTCTTTAAAACATTGTTTTAATTTTGACTTAATAGGCATAAACTTTCCTTATAGTTTTGATACTTTGAACTATATATTCACTTTTCATTTGTTCAACAATATTTATTGTACACGTGCTACATGTTGGCTGCTGTTCAGACTCCCAGGGGTCAGTGTCCCATTTGGCTTTGAATGTATGAAATCACTGCCCCTGATTTATTGTATTTTTTTTTTCTGTTTTTTTCCAGTTACAAGGGATCGAACTCAGGACCTTGCACTTGCAAGACAGGCACCCCACCAATGAGTTAAATATATGAATATTGACTATATGAAATCAAAGAAAGATAAATGAAATATCCTTTCCAAAAGGAAGCAAATTTCTTAAATGAGAAGCAACTGTACCCAGATTTAATTTTTCAGTAAGTTTACCCCTAAACTCTTCATGTTTACCTTCCTTTCAACCTCAACGTCCTCTTGGATAATCTTGCGTTTTAATAAAAAGTCTCAGGATTGAAAAATAATAATGAAAAAGAAAATGCTGCTGTTGATTTTCAGTCAGCATTCCAGGGGGAGATGTTCCACTCTTAATGGGGCAACTTTAGAGTTTTACAAAGCAAGTTTCTGTGACCCCGCGGCTTGGTTAATAAGCCCAGGAAGGGAAAGTGGAACTGACACTTGAAGCGTATGGTAGCTACGAAGATGGGCAGAGGAAGAAGAGTTCCCGGGAACTGGCAGGGCCCTGTCTGTATTGAAGCAGAGGCCCTGACTGAAGCTTTGGCCTTGGGTTGAGGACACAGCCATGGTTGAGCTGAGCCAAGCCAGGCAGGGGAAGCTCAGGAAGTGGCTATTTTGGCCATCTGATGTTCCCGTAGCACTTCCGCTAACAGAGCCAGATAGAAGCCGGAGTACAGGGGTGCTCCGTTAGCACAGTCCAAGGGCACGGGCTTCTGAGATAGGGCAGGATGGGGAAAAGGGAACAACAGGCTCAAAGGGGAAAAGACCATCAGAGCAGTAAGGTTAAACATAATCATTCCTCTAGATGATTGGAAAATCCACACAGAAACGAAGTAGTAGTTCCATGAGCTGAGCAAGGGAATGGCAGGCATTGACTACTTAATCAACACCGAGTTGCCTTTTTGGCATAATAACAAAAGTTCTGTAAAACAAAAATTCTGGAAACAGATAGCAACATTGGTTGTACAGCATGATAAATGCATTTCGTGTCACTAAAACATGTTAAAAATCATTAAATGATAAATTTGATGTTAAATGTACTTGACCACAATAAAAATTAGTAATTCCAGTTTATTCTACAACAAGTTGAAGAAACAAAAATTGGTAACTATGATCATCTCTAATTAAGAGGTAATTATATTTAGTATTTGTCTTGAAAATGGAAAACGAGAATCACGTTTTTAAGTGGAACAAGTAGATCCCATGGTAAAGGGAAGATTAAGCAGACACAACCCAAGAACAATCACATTGATTTGGTGAAGAATATTTGTCAATTTGTGCAAGCTTTTAAAAATGTAGGTACACATTTCAAATTCAGAGATTGAACAAGATAGTTATTCTTCATAATATGTACCTTTACTACCAATTTTCTTTGGTGACAAACAAGCTTTATCACTGAAATTTCCTCAACAGCCTTAAAATTCAGTAGCTCAATATACTGTGGGAATAGAGAAATTAAAAATCTCTGAGAGGTAAACTACCATTTACATGAACTCAGTTGTGGTTTAAAGCAACTAAATAAAAGTACCAAAGTACAAGATTTTTATGGCTCACATGAGGAAACAATTCCAAACCACTGTTTTCTCTAACAAGGAATTCCTTAAGTGTATTTTGAAAACAATTCTATAAATGTCAGTATGTTTTATGCTAATTCTTAATATACAATGCATTAATTTTATAGGGATTTAAATCACTAGGTTTTATTATTCCTTTTACATTGTATACTTCTTTGAGCAGAAACATGACTCCTTGAATTATCTTTATTCAATACTTTAATTGTCCGGTGGTACAGCGTTTATAGTAATGGGTCGGATTCCTTCAGAATTGAGTTTGCTGATAACCTTTATGTTGGAGTCCATACTCAGCCCCCATCTGAGTATATATACCTCCTTTAGATTAATAGTGTCTTCAAGGTTGGGTTACAGTATTGAAGGACTTCAAGGTACCTTCCAGAATTAACATCCTACTATTGATGCATAACTACATTTTAAATTACTTATACACACATAAGCATGCACACAAACAATTGCATTGAATCTTTTCCACACTCTTAAAGGAAGGAAAGCAATTTCCTTATTTTGTAGTTGAAGAAAGCATGGTTTAAAAAGATTGAGTTGCTTGTTGAAGGCTACACTAGGACTCAGTGCTTGTGCTCATGCCAAAATTATCATGCCATCAAATCTGGAGTTGTATCCAGATCAGACAAATAAACTGTCTCTCCTTGTATTGCAGTGGAGATAAGCTTGTCATATCTTCTAGTGTCCTTAAAAGCTTTAGGTTCTGGATCAATGACTAGTCATATGTATTTTTCTTGCATTCAATTAAGGAGGACTACTAAATATGAGCTTTGAGGTTTGCCAGTCTATGTCTCTTATGGAGAGTTAACATTGATTTCAATGAATTATAAAAGCTATAATCGTCTAATAGTATGCATATTAAAATAACTGTTAATAACTGCAAAAATAAATTTAACCACTGATTAGATTTTAGTATACATCCTTTAAGTGCTATATAAGTTTCCTTTTTACAAAACATGTTTTACTTAGAAATACTGAGTACACTTTTCTTTGATCATACATATTCTGAAAAATATCATATGTATTTATAATAAATTTCATTTAAAAATGTCCTATAATATCCTTCATCAATTTCCTTTTGCTAGTGATTTCAGCTGCTTCTCTTTCTTTTTTTCTGAGAAACAAACTCTGTTATCAAAATCTTTACATCATTTAGATACCATTCTCACACTATAGCACTGCAAACAAACAAAGAAAATTCTTAGTAAAAGACTTGGTACCTTTGAAAAATTCTGAAAAAATTTCATCAATCCTGTAGAAATACAGTGAATAGTTATACTCTGATAAACTATCTAGTTGCAATCTTGTTTGCTAGTATTTTCAAATTTTAATAGTTTTCAGTTTCATGGTATAAAATACCATTTTATTGATACGATTTAAATTACTATCATAAAAGTATTTCTTGTATTTAAATTTTTCCTAATTTTGTCTTTTGAGCATATAATTATTTATCACTTTCTATATGAATAGATTTAGGGTTTTTTGTTTGTTTGTTTGTTTTTCAGTACTGGGGTTTGAACTCAGGACTTCACACTTTCCAGGCAGACGCAGCACCACTGAGCTTCATCCCCGGCCCTAGATTTAATTTTATGTTTAAAAATGTCTTTTTTTTTTCAGCTTTAATTGTGTTTATTGGTACATTTTAGGGATACAGTACAGTTACATACATTGTTGGGATCTTGTACCTCTACATGACAAGTCTTGATTCTCATAAAAATGTCTTGTTATTTAACATTTCATAAATAGTTATGCAAATTTTCCATCAGTTCTCTGATTTTATTTTGATGTAGATATAATTTTAATTTGTTCAGAATATACCTTGTATATGACATATATATTTCTCATTAACTTTTTTCATTTTCAATATACTTAAAATATCATGCCAAAGTCATTTATTTAAAAAGTCATTTTCCCAAGAAATTTCATACTCACACACCATATTTATCATATTCTAAATATTTCCATATTAATGGTTCTGTTTCGGCATGTTCTCTTCGTTTTTCTCATTCATTTTGATAATTCTAATTCTACCCTTACTCCACTGAAACTCTAATACTATTATAAGGTATTTTACCACCTAGTGATGAAAGTCCTCCCACATTTCTTTAAATGACTTTACAGTTAAAAACTGATCTGAGAAAAAGTTTTTTAATTTTAATATGTTTCACTCTGTTGTTCATTAAGAGTGAAATGGAACATTTTTTTCCATTGTATTTTCAAAATGGTTATCATTGGCATAGAGAGAAGCTCCTATTCTGTGTCTGTATAACAAGACACCAGCCTAAAATCACTCGACTTCACTCAAAGACATGTTTTAAACTGATGTTTCTCCGAGCAGGGACTTTGAAAACCCAATCAAATGTATATTCCAGATCCAGCAAGCTTCTGTTTGATAGTTCTCTGTATTAACTAAATTGGTTGTGTTTTTGTTCATTTATTCATTTATTTATTCAGCAAACATTTATCAGCCTTCTTCTATATTGTCAGGTCCATACCAGAGCAATGAAAAACAGAACATTGCCTGGGGAAACAATGTAATAAGCCAGAAAATGTGAGGATTCCTGTTAGCCACCAGTAGTGGATGGAGTGCCTGTAGTTCTGAAACTTTGTTGGACGTTAAAATCACTTAAGGAAATTGGTAAAAATGGTGAAGCCCAGAAATGGCTCTACTCCAATGAGCCAGACCTTTTTAATCTTTCTTCACTTTCTTCTAGGTGATTCTGAAACTCTCCCACGTTCTGCACTCCTAAACATAAATATGTAGAAAATAAGCTGCAGGTGGGTTAAAGAAGTTAGACCTATCCTACGAAGAAAGGTAAGTCACCATATTTAGTAAGCCCTTTAATACAGTGCTTTAAAACCCGCCGCTTACCTCTCACAGCCAAGCTCCTGTTACTGTTCCCATTTTATAGGGCAGGACCCTGAGGCTCACCAAGGCAAGGTGAGACCTGGGACTGGGGACTTCTGTAGGTAGGATGGATGTCTGGCCCTTTCCTTCCTCTTCATCACTCCGCTCCCACTTGGCATGCTGTACTTCTTTGCTTCACTTGTTATGTTAATGTTCTTTTTCTTTTTTTTCTTTTTTTCACAGTGCTGGGGGTTGAATTTAAGAGTTTCAAGGATGCCAAGCTACATACAGCCTCGACCATCATTAGTGTAATTTTTAAAGTTTAAATATTATCATGAACGTAGTTTTTAAAGTTTAAATTTACTTTCACAAAAAATTGTATCATTAGAATAAATGAAAATCACATATGCTTTCCAAAAATCCAAAGTAAATATAAAAATAAGTTGAAGATACATGAAGCAATATTTCTTGTGATTGTTTAATATCAGCGCCCTAGACATGAGCCCAATACTTTCTTTTATTTATTTTTGTAAAGGAGATGAGCACTTTTTCAAAAAGTTTCAAAGACATATTAAGCTCCTTGATTAATTATAAGGCCTAAAAGAGGATAAATGTTATCTTTGTAATATTCAGAGTTATGTAACCATGTATTTGTATGCTCTGAAATTATATTTATCTGGTAGGAACCATATCTTTTGCAACAATGAATCAATGCACTAGCTTAAAATGCCACAAAAAATAGAAAGTATAGTAT
Organism: Fukomys damarensis; assembly: GCF_012274545.1. Classification (NCBI taxonomy): domain Eukaryota; kingdom Metazoa; phylum Chordata; class Mammalia; order Rodentia; family Bathyergidae; genus Fukomys; species Fukomys damarensis. The sequence continues at coordinate 120,715,431 of NW_022900928.1, forward strand.
TTGTTGAGCACTGAATCAAGTGACAGCTTTGTAGACAAAGTAGTAAGTGAAAATAAATGAGAGGAATAAAATAAATCATAGAACAATACCTCACTTATTTATTTACAAAGAGTTTTAAACAGTGTACAGAGTGATACCTTAGTTCACACACTTAATTCATTCCATGATCTGGGGCAGGTGGCTGCAGTCTTGTTCTTGTGGGGGGGCGTGGTGGCTGCACTCATGCTCCTATAGAGAAGATGGCTGCAGTTGCATTCATCACCTCATGTAGAGTATGGGAAGAGAAGCAAAATTTTGCTGAATGCGTCATGAACTAAGGTATCGCTGCACTATCTTTAAGAGAGAGTAGCAGCTTTTCTGTTCGGCATTAGAAGAAAATCAAAAGTTTTGAAAACTTTAGGTTTTAAATGAGGTTTGCACTGCTTACTAATGCAGATTAAAATATGTTACCTCACAGCTTTACATAGTCTATACTTAATTTGATGATATTTATTATTGCAGCAAAAATATCTGATAAGATTGCTTATTATCTAGTATTAGAATTAAATATTTAAAATTTTAACAGATATCAGACATTAACTTTTAATAACTACATTCATATGAGTTAATAACCATGTTGAATAATTCATATGCTATATTACACATTCAAGAAACTTTCTTCTTTATACATTATTGGGCAAGTAATATTCACATTACTTTAATGTATGTCTTGCATGACCAAACTCATAAAAGCCATTTTTAGGTTATTTGCAAGGTTTATATGGTGACATTGATATTTACCAGTGATCCTTCATGTTCTTAAATGTTCTATAATACTGATTACTTAGTCTGTTCTATAATACTGATTAATTAGGTAGAGACCATAGAATTTATTGTAGATGGTTGAAAGACTTTCATTTCATCAGCAAAATATGAAAGATAAAACCAACCTCTTGTTTATGTTGTTACAAATATTTAATATGTACCGACAATTGAGACAATTCCACTATGTGAATTTTCCACTATGGTGGAAAGAGATGAATTTAAAATATTTTACATAAAAAGAATTGTGTGAAAAATTAGACTGAAATGTTACCAAGCAGCTTTTTTTCTTTCTATTAAAAATATAGTCTCATATCAAACTTCCTTAATGAATCATGGTGGTACTTAAAAACTGGAGTAAGGTTTCCCTTTTAAGGAAGCCATTGGCTCTAAGGTTAGCAAGATCAAGTTTCAAATTTTGGATCAGGTTTGGTAAAGGAATGAATTTTATGAAAGCTTCTTAAGGAGTCTAGGCCTCAGTTCCATATTTACCAAACTGAGATAAAAATATCTACTTTGGAAATATGTTGAAGAGTATAAGAGATGGAAAAATTGAGTAACTCACAAGGAACTAAAATATATATATTTGCACTTTTGATGAAACAAAAGCCTGTAAAATTAGACTGACTATCATTATAGTCACACTTCACCTTATTGGTGACTTCTCATAATTTTCTTAAACACCTTGAGAATAGAAGCCGTAGTTTGTACTTCTAATGCATATACAATGAAGATGGTAGATAAAAATTGAGCAATGGGATGGATTTAAACAGCTATAAATTTATCAAAAGGATTCTCTTAGCAATGGGGTGTAGCTCCATGGCACAGCATTTGGATGACATGTACAAGGTCTTGGATTTGATCCTCAGCACTGAAAGAAAGGAGGAGAGTCCTTTTTATAAATCATCAAGAACAATAATTCTTATACCACAGTAAAAATGAGCTCACATGAGAACTTTATTATGAATTCTGATTTCAAAGGGAGAGCTTTTCTTGCATCTCTACAGTCTTTGATTCTTACCTCTGGTTAGAAATTGCACCTCATCCAATTAACCACGAGCAGACTGTTTGAGACCCATAGTTGAATTGGAGCTTCTGGGGACCGGTTCTTATGAGTGGGAGTGGTGCTAATTCTAGCCCTATTTCTTGCTTTGTTCCCTATGCCCACATCCTGTGCCATGCATTTTTCACTGCCTTCCCACCAGATTTTCCCCAGAATTGAGATCATAGTCTATGTCTTTTCACTGTGGTCAACCACATGACTTTCTCTGGCCAATAAGATCCTCACATACAGGATATAGTCAGGGACTTGTGCTTCAATTCAAGCTTGCTCTTTTGTGCCTCTGACATTGTTATCAAAACATAATAAGGATAGTTTACTAATGTTAGAAGGATATGGAGCAGAATAGCTCCAGCTGCCTCAGTTTTGAAACTAGCTGACATCCAGATGTGAGTGAGCAGTTAAGATCTGACCATCCACCTAGCCAAACCTCAGCTTTCCCCAA
>NW_022900928.1:120717803-120723775 GCF_012274545.1 Fukomys damarensis
TTTTTTTTTTTTTTTTTTTTTTTTCCTGGTACTGGGGATTGAACTCGGCTCCTTGAATTTGGAATGCAGGCACCAGAACCACTGAACTAAATCCCCGGCCCTTTGTTGCTCTTTATTATTATGGCATTTGTTTGCTGTTGTAATTGTCCTCAGATATAGATACGTATAGATAGATATAGATATAGATATGTCCAAATGATCTATTATATGCCTCCTAAGTATTTTTACAAAAGTATATTAAAAATAGAATAATTCCAGATTTTAATTCACAGTGTGTCAAGAGAGGTATAGAAGGGTGAACACTGGGATGAATAGCCATTCAAAGTACAAGTTAATTACCCACACCTGGAAACAGCAAGCTTCTCCCTAGTGCCTAAATAATCTTGTGGTAGTAAAATGAGTCTTTATGTAAGAACTAAATAAATATTTTCAAAGGATTAAGTCACATGCTGCTGTTAAGCTCATGGACATGAAACTCTTGAAAAGGTACGATACCAAGGACATTTTTCTTTCACACAGCTTTTGCAGCTTTAAGAGGTCATTTCTTAAAATAGCAACAAATCAATCCATAAATGTTCATTCTCTCATTACTTCAAATCCCTTCGTTTCCCACAAACTCCAGGAGCTGACCACTTGCCTGAGTTCCAGACAAATCTGTCTAACTACTGGCTACACATTTCCACCTGGACATCTGTCAGGTATCTACGGCTCAACATATGTAGAGAAAAATCAGTTATTTTTCACTGAAAACTGACATTTGGATTTCCCGTCTCTGTAATGCTCCACCCACCACAGAGCTGACTCTTCTGATTGTCCTTTTCCTTCAGGCCTCTCCCTAAAAGCCTGAAATAACCAAATTAAGTCACATCATCTCAAAAAGTATTTATCAGTTTCCTTGACCTGTAGGACCATGCTCTTGTTTTCCTTATTAATCCATACTAACCAAAGCCATTAGTGTTGCATAATACTCAGGTTGGAGTTTGAGTACAGCCTTGGAATAGAAAAATTTTATGCTCTATTTATTCAACAACAATATAGAAATATTGTTTCCTTTAGTTGTCCCAACCCACAGTTGGTTTTGAGGATATCATTTCACAGAAGCCCACACAAGAGTCCCATCTCAATCATTTCCCCCATAGATTGAATTTTTCAGAGAAAGAGTTAAAGAGAAGAATGGGTATTTAAACTTAAAACATACAAATGGTTATCTGACATGAGTGTCCTGAAGAAATTGTTAATGCCTAAATGTGCTGTGATTTTCAGTGGCTTGGTGCTTGAACTTAAACAGAACTTCCATAAAAGTCATACAGAAAATATAAATGGAATGGAATCTACGGAGCTCAGCAATTATGTTAGAAATGTTTATCTAAGGACTAAACATCAATTTTTAAATCCTTTTTATTATAAAATTTAAAGGGACTGAAAATTTATCTCTAGATTGCACCAGGCAAATGAAATACATATGTGTTTGCATTAGTCGGGGATCTATGGAGAAACAGAACCAACAGAATATACATATAGGTATATATAAGAGGAGATTTATTATGGGAATTATCTCATGCATTTATGGAGACCAAAAGTCCAATGGTTTTCCTTCTGCAAGCTACAGAACTAGGGAAGCCAGAAGTATAACTGAGCCTGGGCCAAGAGGGCTGATAATTATGGTGTTGGTTTATGTGATACCTAGGGGTCCACAGTGCTAAGGTTCAAGACCAATAGATAGACGTCTCAGCTCCAAGAAAGACATTGGATTTGCCTTCCTCCACATTTTTATTCTAATTAATGCCTGAAAACATGGGCTGGTGTCCATGCACATCAGGGAGGACCATCTGCTTTTTCAGTTCACCAATTAAAATACTAATCTCTTCCAGACATACCGTCACTGACACCTAGAAATAAAAATTTTGCCAGCTATCTTGGCATACATTAGCCCAAATAATGTTTTATCAGCTATCTGGGCATCTGTAAGACCAGACAATTTGACAAGTAAAATTAAGCATCACCATGTTGACTATACATTGGTTTTCTTGAATAATAAAACTTATAAGTGGCTCATTCAGTGCTGCCTTTGTTATGAAATCCCAAGTGCACAGTCAATATGGTCATAAAGAATCAAGGAAGCTGAGCAAATGAAGTTCTTGAGCATAACATACCTTCTTTAAAACAGGTGTATTTCTGCACATAAGGAAGAATTGAACTGCTAATAAAACTAGCATATTCAGTTTGACTGATTCACTTATGTTTACAGTGAGTATTAAGCATTCATACAGTAACATCTTTGTTGAAACTAGGTGGAGTGTGTGTGTGTGTGTGTGTGTATGTGTGTGTGAGTGCGAGTGCACACATTGGGGGCTACTTAATGGCATGATCTCATGCCCCTTTTGGGGATGTTAATGGGAGGAGATCCAGTTTTACTGTGCACACTGATCATGAACAAAAGGTTTATGTACACCCACCCCAGCTGCTTCATCGTAAATGAAGCACAGAAGATTCAGAGTTGCAATAGCCAACATCTTAATGGGTCATAAAAGCAGTAAAAGGAACTCAGCCTCCAATAAGAAGTGATCTGAAGCAGCAAGCATGTGTGCAGCAGATATTATAAAAAGTAATCTGTGTATTCCTTGTCTGAAGTACAGTGTACACTCAGGAAAGCAGAGATGGCTCATTTTCTTAAGGAGACATGGGCTCTGATCATGTGAGAAATTCTAAGCAGACAGCCTCAACAGTGTGAGTACAACAAGAAAATGTTCATAATGTTTGAATGGTACAGTGAGCCTGAGAGCCTAGGCAAGATCTTAATAAAAGAGGGATCTAGGAAGAGCTTAAACAATTGTTAGGGGAAACATCTGGAAAGGAACGTTAAGACACCACTATATTTTAAATTCTTAAGATTTTATAAATATAATTGTGCCTAACTGAAAAATGCCTTCATAAAGTCATAAAGATTGAAGGTTTATATTTACTATATGCTTAACTTATAATATGTAGCTAGTTAAACGTAAGTATAAAATGCACATTTTTTTCAAAGTGAGAATTTAATAATTATTGGCAGATTTCTTTAGATGCTCCACAAAATCCTTGGTTTAATGTTAGTTATTTTTCTGAGTGAACCAAGGAAGCACAAATTAGTTATTCTTTAACAACATAATAAATTATCTCAAAATCTAGCAGCTTAAAGTGATGCTATTGACTATTTCATAATTTCTGTAGGTCAGAAATCTGGGGACGGATTACTGGGGCCTCTGGCTCAGAAGCTCCCACAAATCCGTACTCAAGATGTTAGTGAAAGCTACAGGGATCTCTATACTGAGTGTGGAGGAATCCACTTGCAAGCTCACTCATGCAATTTTAGCAGGATTTAAATATTTGCGGAATGGCTTCATTAAGCATCTCATTTTCTCATTGGCTGCTGGGTGGAGACCTCCTTCGGTTCTTTCCACGTGAGTCTCTACCTCTGGCTCTAAAACCATTACAGCTTGCTTTATAGAAACCAGCAAAAAGAACTAGGGAGAATTAGTGCAAGCAAGATGGAGGTCATGGCCTTTTCTGACTTATTCTTGGAAGTGATGTCCCCTCCCTGCTATTATGTTCTATACATTAGAAAGAAGCCTGGCAGTGCAGCCCACACTCTGAGAAGGATGTGAACATGAGAAGTCAAAGGTTGTTGAGACCCATCGTGGAAGCTGTCAACATCAAGCAAGTTGACAATTTGCTCCATTGACAAACCAGAGACCTCTGCTTCTCTGGATCTCCCACTGCCTGGCTGTTTGATTTGAGCAAAGTTCTTGACAGCTGCTGTGTTGTGGTTCAGAGCATGGGATCTGTAATAGATCACTAGGGTTTCAGTCAGACTCTATGCCTTGTGCAATGTGTAGAGGCTTTGTTTGGGTTTCGAAGTGCTGAGGGTAGAACCCAGGGCCTCATGAATGCTAGGTGAACACTACCTTTGAACTATATTCCTACCCCACAACTTGGGGAAGTTACTAAATTTTTCTCACATACAGTTTGTTCATCTATAAACATTTGAATAATTAATGTGTACATCAGTTTATTTTTTGGTGAATTGACACATATAAATAACTTAGAAGAAAGAAATAATAGTAATAACAGTACCTAGATCATGCTCTTGTTGAAATAGTTAGAGGAGATGATATATAAAAACATAAGAGCTGGGGATTTAGCTCAGCGGTTTGGTGGCCTGCCTTGTGCAAGGACCCAAGTTCGATCCCCGGAACCAAAAAAAAACAAAAACAAAAAAAACCCACAAAACATAAGAATACTTATCACAAGGCCTGTCTAGTAAACATCCAATCCATGGTGCCCACTGTTACTAATATTTCCATTCCCTTTATTAGGGAAAGGAGCCTCCAATGCCATTTCTGTTCCATTCCTCCTCATTTGCTCTTTCCCCTGCTTCTGTAGGGATTCTGTCTTAGTCCCTTTCCCACTGTGACAAAATACTCAACAACCAAAACATAAAGGAGGAAGTTTTATTTTTGATGCACAGTTTCAGGCCCTGGTCAGCTGGCTCCAAGGAAGAAATGGCTGAGTGAAAGGGAATGGGAAGGAAACTTTTCAATCCATAGCAACCAGGAAGCAGAGGGAGAGGAGGAGCCTGGAATAAGAACGAACCCCTCCAGGTCAAGGCACCAGTGACCACCATGAACACAGCCCCACCTCAAAACATCATATTTAGCTACTAAACTCATCAATCACCTTCCAAACAAAGGAATCCTGCAGGCGCGGGGTGGGGGGGGGAGATCTAAATCATAGCAGAAGGTTCATGGATTTACATTTCAGCAACACAAACTGAGCCCCAAAATTTCATGATAGGCAGCCTGTCTCAAGAAGGCTATGACACCACCAGTATTTCTGTGTTAAGTACTAATGAGGAAATCGGATACACGTGTAGCTTCACCTAGCAGGCAGAAGGTAGGAGTCTTCTTCAAGCCCTCCAAGATGATGGCCAGCCTTCTAGAGTTTTCAACAACGAACAGCCCACTGCGGTACGTGTGTCATGGGTTCACCGCCCATGCTCTGGAACATTTGAGGGGAGGGCAGTGTCAGACACAGAAATGAGAGCAGCCAGGGAGCTCTGTCACACCGGGGATCTCTCAACCGAAGTTACCTTCGGAGCTCAGTCTGGGAGATCTTTTTCTAATGCCCTGGGCTGAAAGGGAACATTTTGCAAAATTTTGCTTCAGAATACAATTTCCTAAGCAAACAACACCTGTTAAGGGCTCACTGGGAAAAATGGTTTCTGAAGTCTGGGTAGAAAGGAAATGGTGGCGTTTTTAAAGAGAGAAAAATAAACTTGCTCTGTTACTTAAGCCCAAATACTAGAACAAATACTAGAATCTAGGGCCCTTTTAATGTCATTTCAAAGCTGTAGAAAGAAACATAGTAAAAGTTGAGTAAGGATTTATGTTATGTAGTCATCCAGACAAGCAAGTTGACTGACTGGCAAGTAGAGTGTAGTGTAATTATTATAATGCAGATCATAGACAGTATAAGGATAGGGAATTTGTTGATTTTGGGACTAAGACTCTTATGTTAAGTAAAGCACACTGGACATTTAATTTGATTTTTTTTACAGCCAAAACTTTTTTATGTTTCCCTTTAAGGAACAATAACACCACTTTCTCTTATCTTTCTCAAATAAAACTACCCCCATGAATTCATTGACAACGTTGGTTTTAGAGACCTGGCAGCACAGATAACAAAGATAGGTGAAAACTGGTTGACAGGCAGCCATAAAGAAATCTTTTAAATATGACCTGTTAAACAAACAGTCTTCGATGAAGTACAAACCTCATAAAGAGAGTCCCTTTAAAAAATGGAATATATATATGGTCTATATTATAATTTTTATTTTTATTATAATTTTATTCACATATATACATACATATATACACTTACATATATATGTAGAAATGTACACATACACACATCTAAACAAACATGCCCACAAC
>NW_022900928.1:120723825-120776792 GCF_012274545.1 Fukomys damarensis
ATATATTTATATATATATAGTGACCCTAAAAAAATAGAAAAGTGAAAATATATAAAACCTCCTGATTTTAAGGCTAGAAGACTGTAGGGTTTGGTACTATAACAGTGTAAAGGATAGACAGTCTTAAATTACATTTTAGAATATTAGCAGACAATGATACCTTTTGACTATCTGAGCTTCCAGATATCAGAAATTTGAGCTTTTCCAACAATGAAGCAGAAAATGTTACCGCACACAGATAGTAAGAGCTTTTAAACAAGAATTGTCTCTCAGAAGGAATGGCTACAATCCAAGGCAATTTTAGAGAATGACGATTGTTCCTATTCAGCAGGCAGACATATGGCTTAAAACCCCATTGATCCCATAAAAGCTGAGGGCAGAACATTGGCCACCAGCGGTGGGGGCGGAATAGGAGGGGTACTGCACACAACCAAGTAGGAAAAACCAGTTCTAGTGACCCAGAGCACAAGAGGCTAAGTCCGGATACCTCAATTTATTATGTACTACTAAGTACTATGTATTTTGAAAAAGAGAAGAATTTACAGATTCCCAGCATACAGGATGATAAATGTTGAAGTAAATGTTAATTGCTCTAACTGGATCATTCAACATTGCATATGCAGACTAAGTTATCACATTATACTCTATAAACATGTACACATAGTATATGTCAATTAAAAAGGATTTTATATTTCTTTAAAAGATCCTACCCTGAATGGGGAGCTCTGTGAATAGTCTTATAGTTTTATGTGTAGCATTAGGTTCATAGTGATTTACTTCTCAGTGCTTCTGAGAGCACCGCTGCCCAAAGACTACCTGAGCTCATGCCTGAGGCTTGCACTGAGTTACTACCCTGGGGCCTAAGCTGCTACATTGGAAGGAATCACAGCAGCCCATGGCCAACAGTAGAAGTGGGTGCTTTGTTACACACTGGTTAAGAGTTTGGTGTTGAGGCTGGAAATCAGAAAGACATGGAAACTAATTTCAGTGTACTTTTAAATAGCTGTGAGATTTCAGTTAAATTTTAGAAGACAGAACTAAAGTGAAATAGACTCTCTCTCTCTCTTGCCCTTGCAGGGAGTGGGGAGGGTGAGGAGGCCTGGTAGATTTATTTATGAGGATTAAGTGAGATAATATGTGTAAGACCATATGTAGAATATTTGAAGGCCTCTATACAGAGAAGCTACTGTTATCATTAACCTCTTTTATATTTCAAACTTCTTGGTGTTATTTTCTTTATTTAAAGACCTGAACGATACCCAGGGATGTTTTGAAGGGAAAATATTGGAGAGATTTGCTTTGTAATGAGCTGAATACATTAACTTTGCTTTAAGTAATTTGGGATAAAATCAGAAAAGTCTAGATGCAAGGGCCAGTTCTAAGAAACAACTACTTGATAGTTAATAATTTTTGAAGTTCCTTTAGCCTCTCTCTTCTTCATCTTTTACATAGGGACAGGAATAAATGTTTGTGGAATGATTGGCAAAATAAATCCCTGAGGCGTATTGGCATAGCGACTGAAATGTATCATCTTTAGGAAATACCAAGTATTAATAATATTAATAAAAATAGTTGTATATGTTAAAGAATAAAAAGTGCTTCCAAATTATTAAAATGAAAGCATTGTGCAATTTTGGTGTTGGTATTATACCAAATATATGAAACATCAGAAAAACGCTGCACACACACACACAGACACACACACACACACACACACACACACACAGAAAAAAACTCAAATAATGCTATAGTACTGCCTGAAAATGAAAGTATGAAGAAAATGCTACAGTCATATCTAAGTATCTAGTGAATGTAAAGAACAATTTTTAGATGAAAACAATTATATTTATGTAATTTGTTCATGATCACAATTGCTATGCCTTATATGTACCTCATTGGAATCATTTTTTAAAATTTTATCAGCCATTTATTCATTATTTTTTAGCAGTAACTGGTGCTTAATAGAAGAGAACTAGTCCTGGTTTATATGAATTCTTCTCCCTGATGGTTGTGATAAACAATAAACAAATATATATGCAAATTATTCTGTGTTAAGAATCTTCATGAGAACTATGAAATATGGTTTTCCATAAGTGCACACAATACTAAAATCTGAATCAGATACAGAGAATAGAAAGACTTCCCTGAGAATTTAACAAGTAGGTGGAACCTGAAATGTGAGAAAAAGTTAGGGGAAGAATGAACAGTCGAGTCAGAAGCAACTGTCAGCATGAAGTCCCTGAGGTAAGAAAGATGAGAAGGAGAAACTTCCAGGAAACAAGGAACCAGCCCACTGCAGTATGGTGAGTATCACAGAGGGCTGCTGCAAGAAACAAGGCACCTGTTACAGCTTATATCTAGATGTCCCCCCGCAAAGCCTCATAAGGTCATAGGTGGGGCTTTTCATAGATGTCTGGATCTAAAGTATGTGGTGCTGGGATCAAGGGTGGGATGCTGGGATTAAGAGTGTGTGACTGGTAAATCAGTGCACTGATTGGTTTAGCAGAGTTCTGGGTTTGGATAATGGGAAGGCCCACCCTATGTGTGGGTGACACCACCCAAAGGCCGGTAGCCTGGAAGGGACAAAAGGGAGAGGTTAGCATCACTGCTTTGCTGCATTTTGTCTGCCTTGTTTTGTTGCCTTCTGTCTGCTCTGCTTTGCCACAGACTGTTTCTTCTCTGCGATGCCTCTCTGTCATGCTGCCCTGCCTTGGATCCAACCAATTCTGGACTGAAACCTCTACACAGTGAAAGCTGAAATAAACCTTTCCCTCTTTGACTTTGGGTGTTGAGTGTTTTTTCTTGGCAATGAGAAAAGTAACTTGGACACTACTAATATAGAGGATGAAGTAGTAGAAGACAATTGATGGGTGGTGACTAGAAAGTTGTTTTGTAAATACAGAGTTGTATGAAATTCCTGGGTCAGAGAGATACCTTTACTAGTTATAGACAAAAGAGAAGGTACTTAAGTGTAATCATGTCTACCTTGAGCTAGATTCAAACCAGATGTTTCACAATAAAATATTTACATATTTCAATTGATCATAAGCCATTGGTTTATTTATTTATTTTATTGACATAATAAATGTATATGATAATGCAATATATGTAACAATATATAATGATCAAGTCAGAATAATAAATATTTCTGTCTCTTTAAACATTTGCACTAGGAGTGTTTGATCTCTTCTAGCGCTTTATAAATGTATAATAAATAGTTGTGAACTATAGTTACCTGACTATATTATAGAACATTTGAATTCATCCTTCCTATGTAGCTGAGTTTTGGTGCCTGTTGTATAATCTCCTTCTGTCTCCTCTTTCCTGAACCCTTCCAACCTCTAGTGACCACTATTCTACTCTCAATTTCTTTGAAATTCACTTTTTCTTCTGCCTATGAGCAAGAATGTGCAGCACTTGCCTTACTGTGTCTGGCTTATTTCACTTAGTATCACGTCTTCCTGTTCCATCTATGTTGCCACAGAAGCCTTCATTTTTTATGTTTTTTTTTCTTGAGAAATATTTTCCACTCAGATAAAAAGGTATGGTCCTTCAGATACTTCAGATTTTTGTTTTGCAATGAATTATATCAACCTCAATCCATAAAATTACATTCTTCTGAGAAAATACCAATTTTTGTTGCAAGGACAAATTCTATAATTCCTATTTTTGGAGATGAATGACAACTGAAGATCATTTTTGCAAAAATCTGGATGAAGCTTCATTTAGCTATGGCTAAGGGATGGTGGGCTACTGGTGGACTGATACCGGTGAACCACTTGAGGTACTGAGAACAATAATAAGTATGCTTTGCCATAAAGATCTTTCTGAATACGAGGAGAAGGCCTCCTTTCTTTTCTTTTTGGTACCGGAGATATCGAACACGGTTCTTGAGCTTGCAAGGCAGGCGGCAGAACCACTGAGCTAAATCCCTGGCCCATGAGAAGGCCTCCTTTCTACACTAATGTATATAGGAGGAAGGGGACTCAAGTCTAAGTCACAGTCACAGCACCATGGAGAGGGAAGAAAGGAATCCGACCCAGATCAGAAGTGGAAGGTGGGAGGCAGAGGGGAGAAGACCTTGTCCACCGCCCTGATGAAACCTGTCAGGCACACAGTGAGCATCTACTCTATAGGATTGGTATTTGGAAGTGGATAATGCTTTGACAAAATAGATTTTCTATGTCACCCAAACAAAATAATAACGCGGTTACCAGTCAATCCCTCACCTCCAAAGGGAAGGAAAGAAAAAAAAGTGAAAAGACTGCATAAATACTGAAGGATTATGAGACGATAGCCAAGGATTTAGCTCAGTGGTTCTGCTGCCTGCCTCGCAAGAAAAACGTCCTGAGTTTGATCCCAGTACAAAAAAAAAAAAAAAAAAAAAAGCAGTTGAACTTCACCAGGGTAATTTTTATGTTTCATTTAGGCAATAAAAGCCCATCTACCCACACCAAAAAGATTTTGAAAAGCTATCAAAATGTTTGAAGCCAGAATAATGTATTTCATGGATCCAAGATGACAGAGAAAAATCTTCAAATACCAATAGACAATGTTTTATCAAACATCTACAAATGTAACTATTTTAGTCATGCAGGTCAACTCATACAATTACATGAAAAGTTTAACTCAGAAAAGTAAAAATAATTCTTTTGTCTACATGGCCAAAATTATGAGAGCTAAGATCCTTTTCAAAAATTTTGCAGGAAAATTATATGTAATAATTAGTTTAATTAATGGAATGTCAGGATGTTAAGGAAAAACTTTTCATTGTACGCAGTAGCACTCACATATTTCATACTGATGGCACAGGTTTTTCATTCTTTCTCTTTAATGTTCTCCACTATGGGAATTAAGTCATGTTTTCCCTTTGGTGTATTTAGTAAATGCGGAATTAAGGTCAGCTGTAGTCTTGTTTCTATTGATAAATTATTCACTGATGGGTGATTTCCTTTTTATTTTTATGGTTAAAATGTACTTTGCAAGCATTTATATTTGTCATCATAAATGCTTAAAGGGTCTTTAAGAAATTCTCTGATTCAACCTTCTCATTTTACAGCTAAGAAAACCAAGGCTCCAGTAATAGAGATGACTAAGGTTACATACTTGACCCATGATAGATATGGTTCTTCAAATCCAATTTTCTTGTGTAGTGGTAGAATACATTAACTTTAAACTAGGATATCTTTCAAAACTTTCACCTCCTTTATAGAATAGAAATGCTAACGCTATATGTTCCAATACTGTTGGCTCATTTCATTAAGATATTCCAGCAATATTATTCATACACTTAATTTTTCTGTCCTGGTTCATAATTAGCTGTCCCAACCAAATTGAATGAGAATCCTTTGTGATAGGGAGAAGATAATGACACTGTTTATTGCAAACCCTTCTCATTTTCATTTTAAGTTTTGAGTCATGCCAAATGAATTTGGATATGAAAATATTTATTACTTCAGTTTGCAATTATTTGAAATTATAAAAGCAGATACTGAAATGAAAGTCCTTTTGGGGGTGACTTCGATACAGAGCATTAATCTTAATTACACTATTCATAATGATAATATAGTTTTACCATTTGCATCTGAGTTTTCTTACATGGGATCTATTTGTCCAAGAGTTTCTGTTGAGCCTATGACCAGAGTACTTAGAAGTCTTGGAAAAAGGGTAAGATTAGCCTAATAACAGCTTTTTTCTTTATAAGAATACTCTAATGTAGATTAAATGAGAATATATTAGTATCAGAATTATAATTATACAGGAGGGTTTTTGAAAAATCTCAGCTTCAGGTATGCCAGTTTTTACCTGAGTCATTAAAAATATCAAATTATTAAATACAAATGTTGTATTGAAACTATCTTTTTTAAAGCATTACACTTATAGTTATGCCCTTCCAGATATAAATTTAATCTATGTATATCTTTTTATTTTTGCTTCCTTTATCTTTTCAGTGACTTTTAAAAATATTTCTTAGGTTTGTTCTTGTGTTCTCTTTTTATATTAATTAAATCAGGAATATCACAATTTATTCAAACAAAACGTGAAGGCTTGTGAAGTACTTGAAATTTAAGGTAACATATCTTAAGTCTTATTGTTATTTCTAATATACAAGAATAAATATGAAAGCTAAGTTTTAGGATAATCTCTGTTTCCTCTATTAGTGACATTTCAAATTCAAAGTGGTGTATGAACATTATTAAATGGTGTAATTTTTGGTGTAATTTTTGACAGACGGAGAGGAGTGAGGGGAATCCAGTTTTGGAACTCTTCCACTAACTGGTTTTGCAGAGAATGCCATCCCCTTGTTCTGCAGTTTAAATCCATTTCTTCATATTTGTGTCTCATTTGGATGAGGTTGCTACATTTCCTTAGTTAATCCGTATCAGACCCTCTCATTACCTCAGTCTGTGTTCTTTCATTACATAGAACATTTAGGAAATTCTTTTTTAGAGTTGATGGCATGCCTGTATGTGGATAAACATGTGGCTGGAAAGAAGAAATTTTAGATCCCTGAAAGAACTCAGCAGATTTCCCCTCATATACAAAGATGTTTGGAGGATTACTAAGCATCCTCAAAATTAGAAAATGATTTTTCTGTGACTTATATGTTGGGGAATAATGACAACCAGTTTTCTCATCCAAACCTCTATTGGTTTGTGATGGATCCTCAATCTAACAGGGAGAAACAAGTCCATATATACATTTTGACTTTTCAGGAGATGAATAAATAATATTTTTTAATAAGTCATCCTAGGCCAGATCTCAAATTCATTTCTATCTAACACCCCTACTGGTTCTGTGTTTTGTAGAAATATGTAAGCTATAGTGTAACTTTTTAAACCAAATACATTTCCTTGAAATTCTTTGTAAAACCTGAATCCTCCCAGGTCATGTGTTATAAAGACAAAGAGTGTCTTGACATAGTAGAATGCAGGTTTTCCAAGCTATGCTTTACAGAATTTTAGGTATTTCTCAGTGGCCCTCCAAACACAAGATGTATAACAGGGTAAGCAAACAAGCCACTGTTTGTGCTCCTGAGCACCTGCCCCTCTTCCTCTCTCTCTCTCTCTCTCTCTCTCTCTCTCTCTCTCTCTCTCTCTCTCTCTCCCTCTCTCTGTTTCTCATGGGAGGTAGGATGTCTATATTATTTCACTTGAAGTATTAGTACTATTAATTCAGATGCCTTACATTAAATAATAGTTTCATTCTTGCATTTAAAATACTGAACATTTGTAAACTACTGGGCTAAACGATAGAGACAATGGACAAAATACTCTGAGAGCTATTTAAATTCTTAGATCTGGTGCTAATTAGATCTGAGAGCTTGGATAAGTCATCAATTCTCATGTCCTGTGTACTCATCTACAAAGTAAGGAAGCTGAAAACACCATGTTTGAGCTTCCTGTTGTTTTAATGCTCTACAGAGATAGGAGTGTTACGGTCCTATGTGTGACTGGATCATGATGCATCAGGAGTTCTATTTTGTATGAGATCAGTGAAGCAGAGAGGAGTAAGAAACACAAATAAGAAATCAATGTCATTTGTTATTTTGAAAGAATATGACTCCATTTCTATGTTTGTTTGTTTGTTGCATTGAGATGGGCTGGGGGGGGGCTGCATCTGGTGGAAGGTAGAAGGTGGAGGTCTGGGACAGCCCTGCAGAGAGCCCTTCTCTCCCTGGCCTGCCTCAAGCCAACTGGTGAGGGCTGGTTTGCCACTGGGGCATTTCTGCAATAACTCCCCACCCCAGCTCTCAGTACTCCTGATTGTGATCCACTCTGCAGAGGTACAGGTGGTCATAAAGGTCATTTTTCTGAGCTCCAGAACATAGAAAAGAAGTGACCAACTGCAATAAAGGCACATCAGATCTCCATGGTTGGTAAACTGGGGAGAGCACCACCTACCTATTACTGTTAAACTGTTATATTCTTGGCCTTATTCTTGCATTCTGTGTTTCCCTCTTCTCTTCAACAGTTTACCAAAATTTGTGTGGTCATCCTGTGTCCTCTGGCTTCACTACAAACCTTCTCCAATTCTTTTACCTATCTACTCCTCTCTTCCTAACTCTGTCTAAGCCCCCATCCTAAAGGGTAAAGATGGCATATTGGAGAGTTTATTCAATGTAAACAGATTTTGGGCTGCTCCTTGATTTTGACTTAATTCAAATGGTTTAAAGGTGATAGATTAATGACTACCACAAATGGTCAGTTTGTAAGTTGTGCTTGATCCTACTGTGTTGCTTATTGTATCAATTGTGCTAAAGGGTTGTGATTGATTTAATGAGTTTTCTGATATTATGAAAATGAGAATGTCTATGATTCATTAGAGACTCAAAAGCTAAAGTGCAACTGTATCAGGAAGATTTAATTAATAACCAAGGAATTAAACCAAGGACAAACCAACAACAAAAATAAAAATGACAAAACACTTAAGCAAGACACAAAGACAGACTTCCAGTTCACTGATGGCAAACTCTAAGGCAAATGAGGTTGAAAAGTCTGACAGAACCACCAGGAAACCCTGAACTCATAGCACAGGAAGTAATAAAACAGATCAATCAGGCTCTAGAATAATTCAAAACAGAAATAATTTCCCAGATAACTACAGATATATTGAGCACAATGAAAGACAGGATTATAGACTCTAGAACAGAAACTGAAAAAAAAAATAATGAGCTCAGGACCACTATAGAAGCCATGAAGGCCCAGCATAAGAAATAAATGGAAATAATGAATGCCCAACATTGGAAAGAAATGGAATCCATGAAACAGATTCAGACAGATATCCAGGAGATTAAAAACTCTATTAAATTGCATACATTTTGAGATGTATGACTAAGTGAAATAAATAAGTCACACATGTATAAATACTGAAAAGTTTCTCCGGTGTGAAAAACTATAATAGTACACAAGATCCTAATGAGATAATTGACAATGTGAAATAGGAAGAAAAGGGCTAAAGGTGTAGGGAAAGTGGGAAGGGTAGGGGAAAGGGAATAAGGGAAAAGAAAAACAATATGAGAAAATGGAAGTAAAGTGTTTGTAAACAGGGAAGGGAGAAGGGAGTGAAGGGAGGGCAGGGACAAGGGGGAAAAATGAGAACCAAGAACTGTCATGTAAAGGTACAAGATCCCAATAATGAATGTAACTGTACTGTAGGCCTAAAATGTACCAATAAACTCAATTTTAAAAAAAGACTTCTAGACTTAATTGACACTTTTAGCAGAGTAGCTGGATACAAGGTCAATACTCAAACATCAATAGCCTTCATGTACACAAATTACAGACTCACTGAGAGAGAAATTAGGGAAACAATTCCTTTCACAATAGCATCCAAAAGAGTGAAGTATCTAGGAATCATTCTAATGGAAGCAAAAAACCTCTACACTGCAAACTATAGCACTCTGAAAAAAGAGATCAAAGAGGATATAAGAAAATGGAAAGGTATCCCCTGCTCCTGGGTAGGAAGAATCAACATAGTGAGAATAGCCATACTACCAAAACTCCTATACAGATTCAATGCAATGCCTATAGAAATTCCAACACTATATTTCACAGAACTAGAAAAAAATAATCCAAAATTTTATTTGGAACCTGAAGAGACCTAGGATAGCAAAAGCCATCCTAGGCAACAGAGACACGGCAGTGGGTATAACAATTCCCAATTTGAAACTATACTACAAAGCCACTGTGATAAAATCAGTATGGTACTGGCACAGAAACAGACCTAAGGATCAGTGGAATAGATTGGAAGATACAGAAACAACTGCAGATGTACTCAGCTACTTCATCTTTGACAAAGGAGCCAATCATCCTCAGTGGAGGAAAGACAGCCTCTTTAATAAATGGTGTTGGACAGGATCCTAATGAGATAATTAATAATGTGAAATAGGAAGTAAAGGGCTAAAGGTGTAAGGAAAGTGGGAAGGGTGGAGGAGAGGTAATAAGGGAGAGGAAAAAAATATGAGAAACTGAAAAAATGGAAGTAAAGTGTTTGTAAATGGGGAGGGGAGTAGGGGGTGAAGGGAGGGCAGGGACAAGGGGAAAAATGAGAATCAAGACCTATTATGTAAAGGTGCAGAATCCCAATGATGAATGTAATTGTATTGTATACCTAGATTGTACCAATAACCTCAATAAAAAGAAAAAAGAATAAAAAAATAAAAAAAATAAATGGTGTTGGAAAATTGGATTTCAACCTGCCAAAGATTAAAACTAGACCCTTATCTTTCACCATGCACTAAATTAAAATCCAAGTGGATTAAAGATCTAAAAAAAAGAGGCGCTTAATTTGCTGGAAGATGAATTAGGCAGGACTCTTGAAGACATTGGCATAGGAAAAGACTTTATGAACAAATCCTCAGTAGTGCAGGGACTAGCACAAAGAATAAACAACTGGGATCTCATTATATTAAAAAGGTTCTACACTGCAAAAGACACCATAAACAACTGAGACAACCTACAATGTGGGAAAAAAATTTTACCAGCTTCTCCTCAGACAAAGGACTATTATCTAAAACATATAAAGAACTCAAAAAAAATCAGCCCCCCCCCAAATAAAATGACCTGGTTCAAAAATGGGCATCTGAAATGAACAGACACTTCTCAGGCAAAGAAGTAAAAGCATCAAGTAAATATATGAAAAAAATGTTCCACATTACTGGCCATTTGAGAATGCAGATGAAAATAATACTGAGATTCCACCTCACCCCAGAAAGAATGGCTGCTATCAATAAATCAACTAATAATAATAAATTTTGGTGGGGATATGGGGAGAAAGGAACCCTTCTCCATTGGTGGTGGGAGTGCAGACTGGTGCAACCACTATAGAAATCAATATGGAAATACATCTATGGTGAACCTTGACATAGGCCTAGCCATGATTGAACTTTGAGTCACCTCGCCGGCACGGACGTGCTGTCGCCCATAGCAACGGACGAGTTCAGCTGGTAGCAAGATGTAACCCATAATGATTGTTATTGTTTCCCTTTGGAATGTGTGGGCGGTACTCTCGCTCCTGTGAAGCTGGAGAGTATAAAAGGGAGAGGTTCTGAAATAAAGCAAGCAAGGAACATGAGAAGAAAGGCACCTCCTGTCTCTCTGTCCTCGTCCTTTCAGGTTTAGGACCTGCTGGCAGGATTCTGAGGTCACGGCTCGCGACATACATCACAGAACTAGGATTCGAGTTTCCATTTGGCTCATCCATCCTGCTGCTGGGTATCGTTTCAAAAGAATTAAAAGAATCATACCAGTGTTATATACATACCCATGTTTATATTGGCACAGTTTGTAATAGCTAGAACTTGGAAATAGCCCATTTGTCCATCAGTTGGAGACTGGATAAAGAAGATGAGGTGTTTCTATAAAATGGAATACTAGTCAGCCATAAAGAATATTAGAATCATTCACAGGAAATGGATGAATATTGAGGTCATATGCTTAAGTGAAATAAATAAGTCATACATGTGTAAATATGGAATAGTTTCTCTGGTGTGGAAAACTGTAATCATAAATAAGATCCTAATGGTAGAATTGACAATGTGTAATAGGAAGAAAGGGGCTGAAGGTGCAGGGGAAGTGGGAAGGAGAGTGGAAAGGAAATAAGGGAAAAGAAAAAAAATATGAGAAAATGGAAATAAAGTTTTTATAAATAGGGAAGGGAAGAGGGGGTGAAGGGAGGGATGAGGTAGGGGGAAAAATGAGAACCAAGACCTGTCATGTAAAGGTCCACGATCCCAATGATGAATGTAACTGTACTGTGTACCTAAAAGGTACCAATAAACAGTGAGGAATTGTAAAGGTCCACGATCCCAATGATGAATGTAACTGTACTGTGTACCTAAAAGGTACCAATAAACTCAGTGAGGAAAAAAAAAGAGATAGACTCTGAGGATTTAAACCACAGTGTTCATAGCTTTGTAAGTGTTTGAAGGCAGTCTTATTTAGTGAACTAAATATTGTACCAGAGACTGAACTGTAAAACCACTAAAGCCATTTAGAAGTTTTCAAAGCTCGCCACAGTATCCCTTCTGCTATTTGTAAATGGTTCCTGCCCATCCACTCAGTGCAGGCTACGCCAGCCAATCCACCCAGGCCTCTGAGGACTTAAGTTATCCATCTCCATCTCAGCCTGCCATTCTTTCATCTCTCTTGCTTTGCTCTTCTTTCCTCTTTCTCCCTCCCCACAGTCCATCTCTGCAGCTCTCTGCATGTCTAATTCACTCTTTTCTCTCTGCCAAATAGCTTCCATGGGCTCCAGTTAGGTGCTACTTTCTCGTAGTGCCTGGATATGTACCCTTACTTCCAGACATCAGCATAGATCAGCCAGCTTCTTGTTGTTGTTGCAGTCCCAATTTCCAGTTCTTAGGAGACAGCATGTGACCATCCCTTCTCTGTCCAGGTGTCCCCACCTGGTATCAGCCTCGGCCAGGCAGTGAGTATCGTAGATGTACTTCTTCAATTATGAGCCTTCCAAGAAACACAGAAACCATTAGTATTCCTCAAAGCTGCCAGTCTGTTGCTTCTAAGTAACTGTGATTCTATGATCTTTCCACACATAGGTTGAGAATGTCCTGTGCGTCCACAATCCTCAATTTGCCACATCATTAAGAATTACACAGGGCCCACTACCCCACAAGCAAACAAACGCAAAATGCGTAGGATCTGTAATGTGAAGGATCTGGGCACTGAACCATGCATTTTCTCATTGCTTCAGCCTCTCTCTGCTGACACAGATCACAAGATATTTTTTACTCTGCGCTTCTGTCTCTGAAAGTCAGATTTCTCTAAAGGCCACAAGACTCATCACTGCCCATCCTTCCCCTTGGGTGTCCTGAATGTTCTCTGTCTCCGAGCGATTGTCAGGAACAATGTCAATAAAATTCGAGGATTTCTGAACAGCCTATGAATGTTAACTAATAACCGCTCCCAAAGATAGCTGACTAACTGGTCTCCTTGCCACAGAAGTAATTAAGGAATATCATCTAAACACAGCGAGTATCAACTTATGCAAAAATCATTCAGTGGGTCTTTCTTATTTAGTTGTGACTGTTTTGGACCAACCCTGTGTTCCCACTGACCCACCAATTCATATGTTAAGGCCCTTACGCCCCTTGTGGCTGTATTGGAATATAGAGCCCTTAGGAAAGTAATTAAGGTTAAATGAGATCAGTGTGCATTCCCTAATCTGCCTTATAAGAACAAGAAAAAGAAATGCCAGGAATAGGTACAGAGAAAAGGTCATGTGAGGACACAGTGAGAAAGTACAACATGCAACCTGAAGAGGAAAGCACCACCAGAAACCCAAACTTGACAGCACCTTGATTTTGATCCAACATCCAAAACTGTGATAAATGTAAATTTCTTTCTTTAGTCCATTTGCTCTATGCTACTTTGTTATGGCAGGCTGAGCAGTCTGAAACAATATCCTTTTTGATGTGTATATGAAAACAAAATATGCATGTTCATCTATGGTCCCAGCCATCCAACAGGAAGTGACCAGTTTCTCCCGGGTCAATATCTCCATTGGCTTTAACACCAGATTTATACTTAATTGATCTGATCAGCTCTTCATTGATCTGAACTAGTCACCAAGACAAGTGAAAATCCCAGATCAACCCTGCCACCGTCTGCTGTTTTTCAGTTGTCTAGACATACTCATAAATAGCTGGATGGCTGCCCGCTATAAAATTTTAATGAGAGATTTTGAAATTAGAAAAGGAGGGAAGCAATTCTAATTTACAGCCTGAGTTACTCAGTAAGCAGAGCCCCACCTGAGAGCCAGCACTGGTTTCCCATCGTCCCCCTGGCATTCCTGCTGTCTCAGTTATGCAAGGGCCAGAGCTTCAATCCCATCCCATCTCCTTCCTAGAAAAATTCCACAAGATCATTTCCTAAAATTCTCAGTTGATGAAGGGAGAATTCTAACAATTATCCCAAAAGCATGATATCTGGATCAAACCAAAGTGATTTGTCGTTATCTTGCTAGAATTCAAAAGTTTTTATACAGATTAAGTCAATGGCATGCTTAAAAATACAAGGTAGGAACAGACCTCTGCCCCAGAGAACATCTATGTATAAAAAATGAATTCTAGGAATGCACAGGGATCTGGAAGCCTGTCTAAAGCACCTTTGGATGCTGCTGAACAACCTTACAAAATGACCTGTATTCAGCTTCCTTTTCTGGTCTGAATTTAGGGTGTTTTATTTTATTTTTTCTTTTAGCTCCTTTCCTATATAACTTTGAATATTCAAAAAGCAATATACCTAGGTTATATTCTATTAAAATTACTCCCTGAACTAGGTTATACCACTATGCTCTCAGAGAGGCAAACCATTTACATGCATGTAAAATGTATGTACATGTGTCATTTTTTTTCTTTTTTCCCAAAATTTTAGCAGTAGACACTGTTGTGGATGTTAATCAATGTGTCTTTTACATAAAGATCCTGGTGATGAATATTTTTCCCCTTCCATTCTACAGACTTCCTCTCAGCTGCAATGCCAATTATACAACTTGCTGTATTTATCTTTTTCCTTGGCACACAGTTCTATACATAAATTTTATTACTAACAGTAATAACCAATTTATTCTAAGTTCCTAAAAATTGTCTTTTAATTTGAAGTTTGTTTCACTAATTTTAACTAATTTAACCCTTGGAAACTCTTTTCTTGGTGTGGCTAAGATACAAATGATAAGACAGAAAAAAAAACCTGCCAGAAAACAAACACTTGCAGAGTGGTATATGACGGATTTCAATGGAAAGTTTTATATCTTTTGATATTGACTTGACTTAGTAGACTGAATAATCCCCTCCTTTTGGAACAAGGATTATTCTAGATTTTTTTTTTTTTTTTTTTGAGACAGGGTCTCACTATGTAGTTGAGACTGACCTGGAACTAACTGTGCAGCCCAGGCTGGTCTCAAACTCACAGTGATCCTCCTGCCTCAGCCTTCTGAGTGCTGGGATTATAGGAATGCACCACCACACCTGGCTCTAGATATTTTAATATTAATGGGATAGACTTTTATTCTTCTAAGAGATAGCAAGAATATAACTACACACTAAATACTTGGCCGGATGAATATGGAGGGCTACAAATCAAGCAAGATAAAGCTTCTAGCCTCATTAGATGAGCCCTTCATTACTTGGGGGACAAATAGTGATTACAGAGTGTTATAACCATAATGAAAAATGCTATGTTGGGAGTACAGATAAAAGAACAGCTTTTATACGTGCCTTTTTTCAGCAGCTAAGCGAACATGCAACCCCTATCTCTAATTCTCCACTGTACAATTAACCTTTCATTTGATCACAAAGTCAACTTTCATAAAATCTTCATTTTCTCTTTTAGCATTCTTGATCAAGAACTGCAATATGAACTTTGCAAACTACAAGAAGAAATAAAAGTGGCTGGGAATATTTAAAACATTCAATTTCATTAAAGAAAATGGATTTTGAGTAAAATTTAGATATTTACTTCTACCAATTTTACTAAGAGAACATGATGGAGGATTCATTATAGTGTGAGGATAAAGGAGCACCACAGAGAGTTCGTCAACCCAGAGCAAATTTTCAATGTATTTCCAAACCCTTAACCAGGAAAATAAGTTTTAATTCATCAGTTTTATCTCTTTAATTTACTGTAAAAAATAATTGGTTATATGCGTGTATGTATGAATGATAATGTTTATAATTCATATATGTATAAACAATGTTTATAATAATAATCAACCAACAAACAGTGGTACATAAAATAGCCATTGCAAATGGCATGGCAGAAGCATGCTCACTATCATAGAAAAACTTTACTGAAATTATTAGCTGTAGAAGAATTGATAAAATAGATTATCTAGTAAAAAAATTGTGCATGCATGTACGTACATGTACAAGTTGGTAGGTGGATTAACAGATTGAAATTAATAAATATTTATGGAGAGGAATGTGTGCAGAATGTACACCAAAGCACTGTCTCTAAATCAGTCTTCCTCAGCATGTCCCTGGACCCAATATAATAACACTATACCAAACATTAAAATTCAAAAATCCCATCTCCTGGATGAATCAGAACACTGGAAGTATGAAGCAGGGAATGGTGGTGCACGCCTGCAATCCCATCACTAGGAAGGCTAGGGAAGGAGGATTGCTTCTTGATGTAGGAGCCAAACTGAAAAGTCTGAATGGCCAGAGTTGAACAATTAGAGCAGAATGATGGCTTTTTTAAACCATTGAATAAAACATGAATATCCATGGGTCTGTACTGAGAGATAGAGAGAATAGAATAAATGCTCTATTGCAAAAGGATTCCAAGTACCATATGTGAAGAAAAAAGAAATAAAAAAATCACCAGGAGGGGGCTGGGGATTTAGCTTAGTGGCACTGCCGCCTGCCTCACAAGGGCAAGGTCCTGAGTTCGATCCCCTGTGGTACCAAAAAAAAAAAAAAAAAAATCACCACTAGGTAAATACTACAGAAACTGTTGCAGATATGATCAGATAACAGATGCTAAAACTGATGCTAGAAAGGGAAACTTATATAGTCCCAAAGTATCACCCTCAACGTAACTATCAATTATAAAGGATGAATTATAGCTTTATGAAGAAATGTGGCAGGAGCTACCTTAATAATGTAATCACGGTTGTTATCACTTGGAAAATCAAATGAAAACATCATGAATCCCTTGTTAGTTTACACCGAGGAGGACATGGCAACATTTCTGGGATCTTCTTCTTTGAAAAATAAAGTACTGTAAAACCTTAACATAAGAACACATCAGAGAGGTCTAAACTGAGATGCAAAGTAAGTGACCAACTCTCTAAAAGTGTCAAGGTCATGGAAGGCAAGGAAAGATTGAGAAACTCTTACAGAATGGACAGAAGTAAGGAAACATAACCCAAAGAACAACAGAACCCTGGATAAGATTCTAAAAGACTATTAGTAGGAAAAAAATGGCAAAGTTCAAATTAGGTATCGATAGGTTAATAGTGGTAACCTTGGCTGATTTTTTGGTTTTGATCATTGTTCCCTGCTAATATAACGATGTTAACATCCGTGTTAGCTGGCTGAGGGATATAAGCAAATTATACTTTTCATTGCTGCTTATCTAGAATTCTAAAATTCATTCAAAGACAGGTTTTTTAAAATGCTAATAAGTTCCTTGATTTAGCATTGTGCATATACATATATATATATATATGTATGTATATATATGTCATAGACAAAGACAATCATAAAACCACCAAAAGCTGACTTTCTTCCTAGTGCCAGATCCTTCAAGGAATTCCCTCAAAATCAGTATAATGATGCTAAACATGAGGAACCCAACTGATAGCCAACAAACAGCTTGACTGACTAAAGGACAGCAAATTGACCAGCAGGGATGAAAGAAAGGGGGAAGAGGGTGACCCTTATCGTTTTTTCCCCTTCATCTGCACCTGAATAAGAAACTCAAGATCTGTTTGGATGAGAAAGCTGGGCAGCCACAGCTCCGCACACACCGTGGCTGTGTGAGGGGGCAGGTGTTATTTGACTTGGGCAGAGCCTCTGTGGGCCTCCACTGTCTGCCTAAAACACCAGAGGATTTGGCATGCAGAGGCCTCCAGAGACTGCGTAGTGCCTGGCTCCTGTGGCTCCAGCACCATGGCCACATCTATGTCTGTGCAGGGCCCAGCTCCTCAGACTTGCAAGGAGCAGCCCTAGGGACCAGGGACCAGCCATGGTGGGGAGCTGCCTTCCAGCAGAGCTGGTGAAGAGAGCTCCAGCAGCCGACATGCTGCAAGGGGCCTGCAACAGGCAGAGGAAACCTGACAAAACCACCAACATATGAGATGTCTCTAAGAATTTGTAGAAGTTATTGGAAAGGTATATCGATTAGTTTTTCCATTTCTCAGATGAAACATATAACAGATGCAAATTAAAGGAGGTGAAGTTTGTCATGGCTCATGGTTTCAGAGGCCCAGGTTCTTGCTTAAAGGCAGGAGCATCATGGCAAAAGGGTATAATGGAGCAAAGTTGCTCACTTCATGGTAGCCTGAAAACAAAACCTGACAGAACATCAGAAAAAAGGGGCCAGGGACCTGGAATAGTCCCCAAGACCTCACATCCATGACCTACCCAGGCATATCCAGAAGTGTGCTTTCCTAATCCTTGAGGTGACTCTCAAGCCAATCTAATTGACAACCAAGAATAGCTATCACAGAAGGTTTTAAAAAATACTATGGAAGAGGCCGGGGATTTAGCTCAGTGGTGCCACTCCCTGCCTCGCAAGTACAAGGTCGTGAGTTTGATCCCCAGTAACAAAAAAAGAAAAAAGACAAGACTAATGATACTCAATAGAAAGTGCTTGTGTCAATCAAGAGCATAGGTAAAGGTACAAGATCCCAATGATGAATGTATTTTATTGATGAATGTGTTGTATATCTAAAATGTACCAATAAAAATATATTTTAAAAAAGAGTATATGGTTTATTCCTGTGCTCCTGATATATGGACATGACTCAATAAAACTAGCTGCTATTTTTATTTTTATCTTATATGCATGCCCTGGCTAGGAAAATGTAATCAAATGTTAAGTTTGTCTAAGTTACTCAGAACTTCTTTCCAGATGCTGTGTGATCTGGACGTAGCAGTAGAGGAAGAAAGAACGAATAGGAGCAACCAACTCAGGGTGGAGGCTCTAGCTGTGTATTAACTTGGGTCGGTCACTTGCCTTCTCTGAGATGCTCATGCTTTTTAAAAAATAAATTTCAGAATGAGTTACAATCCCCAAGGCCCCTTTTAGCCACGTATTAGTCAATCTTTCTGTTGCTGGAGCATAATACCCAAGAGGCGCAATTTAAAGGAAGAGAGGTTTAATTAGCTCACAGTTTCAGGAGATCTAGTTCATGGACAGCTGACTCCAAGGCAGAAATCCTTCATGGTAGAAGACAATGGCATGGTGGCTGGAAAGGGGAAGAATGCCAGAAAGGAAGAAGCAAGGGTCTAGTTAGGTACTGGAGGCCACGCCCTCATGAGTCACCCGGATACACCCAGAGGCGTGCTCTACCGATTCCCGGGAGGCTCTCAAGGCAGTCCAAGGGATAAAAATCAAGCTTAACCATCACAAGCCTTGAAGCTCTTTCAACAACACATTTTTCAAATCCTTTCTCTCACTAACTCTTTAACACTACTACTCATACTCTTGACTCTGTGCTCAATATCAGCAGGCAGAAGAAAAAATTCCTTAAGAATATGAAGCCTCAACTCTCCCTCTAGACCTGACAAATCAGAAACTGCAGTTCATTCTAATTCTCCAGGAAGCGAAGGAAGCTCAATTATTGTTCTATTCTCATTTTTCAGGGAAGAAAACTGACATTCCAGAATAAGAAATGTGACTAACCTAAAGGTCTAGAAAACCTCACTGTAGGGGTAAGATCCTAATCCAATTTCATTTACTATTGTCCATAGAAGTACCAACACTAATAGCTAGAATTGAGTATCTTTTTTACTGGTGTGTATTAGCACTACAGAGTAGCAAGATTCTTTGTGGTATATTGGTACAATCATACACCATATTTTGATTATTCTTATCTCCATTAATTCCTTTTCTGCCCCCCTTATCCTAATCCTCTCCTCTATTTCTAGAAGACTGTTTTCTGGTTTCCTGTCCTCTTTTTTAAAATTTATTTTAATTTATTTTTAGAACTACTATATGGGAGAAAGCATGGAATTTCCCCCCATCTTATTTTCTGAGACTGGCTTATTTCACTTAACATGATGATCTTTAGTTCCATCCATTTCCTGAAAACAATATGATTTCATTCTTCTTTATAGTTGAAAATACTCCATTGTGTATATGTACTACATGTTCTTGATGCATTCATGAGCAGCTATCCTGGTTAACTGTGCTACTAAAAACACGGTGTTGTATGGGACATTGTAGTATACTCTCTTTGATTCTATCAGGAACATATGAAGGAGTGATACAGCTAGATCAAATGCTGTATCTATTTTTAGTTTTGGAGGAATCTCTATTCTGATTTCCGGAATGGTTGTACTAGTTCATATTTCCACCTACGATGTAGGAGGGTTTCTTTATCCTTTTAGCATCACTGTTGTTTTTGCATTCTCGATGCTAGCTGTTATAATTCCTATGGGATGGAATCTCAGTGTAATTTTGATTAAGATTTGCCTATTGGCTAGAACTGTTGAACATCCTTTTCATATATTTATTGATCCTTTGTATATTTTTTTCTTTTGAGAATTCTGTTCATTTATTTAATGGGCTACACTTGTAGTGTTGGTTTTTGAGTTTTTATATCTCCTAAATATTAATCTTCTACTCTAAAAGTAGTTAGCAAAGATTTTCATTCGTTCTGAAGGTGAATTGTTTACCTTGCTGTGCAGAAGCTTTTTAAGATGATACAGTCCCAATTGGTGATTCTTTTACTTTATTTCCTATACTGTTGAGTCCTATTCAGGGCTGTGCTATGGCTTTAATGTTTCTCCTATGTTTTCTCCCAGCAGTTTCAAGGTGTCCTGTATTATGTCTAGATCTTTGATTCATTGTAATCTGATTTGAATTCAGGATAAGGGACAAGGATCTAATTTCAATCTTCTGCAGTGGATACTCTATCTAATTTTCCCATCTCTATTTGTTGAAGAGGCTGTCTTTTCTTCAGTGCATAGTTTGGTTTCTTTGTCAAAAATCAGATGGCCATAAGTTTATGGGTTTGTGTCTGTGTCTTCTGTTCTATTACATAGGTTACTTGTATGTTTTTTTCCCAGTGCCATACTGTTTTTATTACTATGGTTTGAATTATATGAATAATTATTTTTAATGTTTCAGGCACTATGCTAAATATTGAATGGAGGTACTAAACTTAATACTCCCCAAAACTCTATTAGGTAAATATTACTTGAATTTCCCCATTCAGATTAATAAACTGAGGTTTGTAGGAGTTAAGCAAATCTCTTCAGAGACTGGCCACTGAGCAGACAGAGGCTGAGCCTGAATTTGAATTCAGTTATAGTGTAGGGCCCAGGTAGAATCATTCACAACACTGTAGTGGCCTACAAATTGTGTTGCTGTTTTCCCTCTCTTTTTCTTTTCTCCCCGCTTCCACTTCTTAATTCCTCCTTTTCTTCCTTTTCTCACTACAATGCTGATTCTGATACTTACCAGAAAGCAAGAACAGATCCTCTTTGAACATCAGCTTTCCTCAAGGATGATAGAGGAATTCTTTTCTATTAAAATAGACATTGATGCATTGGCAGGTAAAATTTTCACAGCATTTTAAGGTAAAATATACTACTTTAAATAAAATACTCCATGAAGGCATCTACTCCAGTTCACCTAACAGACAGGTAGGTTGAGTGTCCTGCTCTCTTTGCTTATATAAATGCTACTCAGACAAAGCTTCACAATGTGGCATACTGTCTCTTTTTTTATCAACATGTTATTTTATAGTCACAGAGAGACACTTAATGAAGCCTAGACCATATATAGTAAGATCTTTTTTGTTTTGTATGTAATTTGACAACAGAAAGCACTACAATGCTTGACACAGGAGCAAGGACTGAGTAAATATCAAGTGTGTCCTTCATTGAAAGCTCGCACTTATTTTGTCCATTGCCTAAACCTCTCTGTCTAACTTCTCTGAGCACTATTTACCGGCTAACAACATCAGCATCATGGGGCCACCTTATCAATACAAAATCTCAGACCCACACTCTTCCTCCTGAATCAAAATCCACCATTTAACAAAGCTTGGTTGATGTATAGGTAGATTACAATTTGATCCAAAATGAGGGTATGTTTTACAGAGAGAACTGTTAGCTTCACTAAATGCTACTAAGAAGTAGGCATTGCTCATCTCATTTTCCTATTTCCAAACAAAATCCTTTAATCTAGTTCCTTGGTTCTCAAAATGTGATCCCAAGTACAAATGCTCAGATTCTGGTCCTAGCAAATTAGAAACTCTGGAGGGAGGGTGAGAAAACTATGTGTTAACAACATTTGTAGGTGATTGCCAGACTGGGTTTCACATTAAAAATATTTTTAAAATCCAAATGCCCAGGCCTTGCTCTACTTCCACTGAAAATTAATCCCTAACCCATTGGTTCTCACATTTGGATGCACATTAGAATTATATTGAACTCTTTTTAAAATGCCAAGGGTTAAATCCAACTCCTTTGAGATTTCAAGTCCATTTTTCAGGGTTGATGTCCCAATATGGTCTTTTAAAAATTCTCCCCAGTCATATTTTATTGTAATACCACTTCTGAAATCTCAACCCATTTCACTCTCTGACCACTTTCTCTTATATTGCTACATCATTCTTTCTAGTACTCCAGCAATTTAGCCCAACTGGGACCTCAAATCTGCTGATATCTACCAATGGTAATAATCATCTTGCAACCCTCTTTCCCTTTCACTGTGATTCCTCAAGCTCCTCTGTGCCTAACTCAGATTCCTTTCTCCCTCCCTTCTTTCTTCTTCTGAACCTAGAAGAACCACCAATCCTGACTAATTCAACCCAATTCAGGTTCTACAAGTGCACTTGTCCAGATGGACTTCTGTGGAGGAAACATCAACTGTGTTGCCTGGTGGTAAGAAGCTCAGTTTGTGTTTATGGTAGCAGATCTCAAGTGGACCTTCAGCGTTGTCAGGAAGCTCAACAGTCTTCCTTCCTGGACTCACTCCCTGATCTCCCAAAGGGCTAGCCAGTACTTTTCTTTACTCCTGAAACTTAAGCTTTTCTCCTCCACTTTTCATTCTTGGATGATGACCTGGCTTCTCATTTCACTGAGAAAATAGAAACCATGTCACAGTGGAGTACTGCTTTGCCATAAAGAAGGACAAAGATGTGGTTTGTCTATAAAATAGAATACTACTCAGCCATAAAGAATGAGAAATTAGATTCATTCATAGGAAAATGGATACACTTAGGATATACTCATAAGTGAAATAAATTAGTCACACATGTATAAATACCAAATAGTTTCTCTGGTGTGAATAAACTATAATAGTGCATAAGATCCTAATGAGATAATTGACAATGTGAAATAGGAAGAATTGGACTAAAGGTGTAGGGAAAGTGGGAAGGGTAGGGGAAAGGGCATAAGGAAAAAGAAAAAAAACCATGAGAAAATGAATAAATGGAAATAAAGCATTTGTAAACAGGGAGGGGAGGAGGGGGTGAAGGGAGGGCAGGAACAAGGGGAAAAAATGAGAACCAAGACTTGTCGTGTAAAGGTACAAGATCCCAATGATGAATGTAACTGTACTGTATACCTAGAATGTACCAATAAACTCAATTTAAAAAAAAATAAGAAGGACAAACTTGAGGCATTTGTAGGAAGTGGATACATTTTAAGTGAATCAGACACATTACCATAAATATTACCTGGTTGGTCTTATGTGAGAAAGCCAAAATATTTTTTTTAAAAAGGAAGAATAAAATAGAAACGTGATAACAGAAAACAGAGAGACAGATGTTTTGTAAAAGGGAAGGTAATCAAAAGATGAAGGGGGGGAGAGGGAGGAAAGGAGAAGAGGATGAAAAATGAATTGAGATGGGTTATGTGCAATACCATTACCCACAGGGAATGTAATCATTATGTACAGCAAACATGTACTAATGAAAAGAAAATCGAAGCAACATGAAGAGAATGTTCTTCTCTGCTAACCAGCAACCCTCCACCTGGCCCACGTTTGAACACTCATGGTCATCCTTTCTTCCTGTGGTGGTGGATAAATCGCACAGGTTTCTCTTCAGGCGGTGATTTGACTTGTTCTCTGGCTCCCTCCCTGTCCTCTCACTGGACCACTTTGCTTTCGTAAGTTTCTCCCTTCCCTATTGAATCATCGATTTTTCCCTCTCTCTGGGGTCATTATAACCAGCATTTAAACATACTGTAATGTTTTTCTTTAGAAACCAACTCCTATCGCTTCTCGGCCTTTGGGCTAAGATCAAGTGTAGAAACCAACTCCTCTTAGTCCCTGCATCATTTCTTGGCTCTTGTATATATTTTAAAAATTGAAAACAATGTCTATATTAGCTTTTTTCACAGCCCCACTCATCCTGTCCACAAAAATCACCCACACAGGGCCGGGGATTTAGCTCAGAGGCACAGGGCCTACCTGGCAAGCTGGAGGCTTTGAGTTCGACCCCTGGTACCAAAAAAAAAAAAAGAAAGAAAAAGAAAAAGAAAATCACTCACATAAACTCTTGTGAAACTCTATCCCACATTTCTATTCCACTGAAACTCTACCAAGGTCAGATGGCCCTTATGCTGGCAAACTCAGAGGTCAATTTTTAGCCTCTATTCTTGAACTCTCAATAGCATTTAGGAAAGCAGGCCATCCTCCCCTTATAATATTTCCATTTTCTTGACATATTATTTTATTTTTATTTCATTGTTCTTTTTTTCTGTTTCTTTTGCTGAATTTTCCTATATTCTAAACTCTTAAGTTTAAAGTCCCAGGATTTTAAATTTCCTCATTTATCTTCTGTAGCTTCATGTAGTCAATATTTTGTCTAAGGCCAAAGAGCTGCACACCATCCACACACTTAATAACTTGCACATTTGTTTTTAGGGTCACTGCCTCTTCCCTGAAGTTGACCCATCTCTGTCTACCACCCTGTTGCATCATGGCTACTTTGCAAGACACCAAAATCCAGTATATCCAAAACCAAAGGCTTATCTTCCTTCACAAATACTTTCTCCTTGGTACTTTCCAGCCCAGTTGTAGACCAGTCATTCAAACACAATCAGTGAAGCTATTGTTGACTCCTTCATGGCTTGCTGTGCAGAACGAATCCAACAACACGTACCGACCACTCCAATTTCAAAAGATATGACAAAGACTTCTTTATCAGTCAAGCTCACCTTCGGGCCCCATTTTGTTACAAAAGAGCCCCACTCCCCACTTAGTGCCTCATTCTGAGTAGTGTTGATCTAGGCTTGGTGCTAGCCCTGGATTGCAGACTTCCTGGGTACCTGACTTAACCCTAAATTAAATCACCCCTGAGAGCCAAGTACCAGAATTCAAATATGTGTATTCGTGTACCTGTGTCTATGGACATGCATTGCATTCTTGTGTATGTGCACATATACATGCAAGTAAGATAGATCCTATATCTGACTTCCCATCAACTCGACCACTATCCTCCTTGTTCAATCCACCACCTCCTTTTGCCTAGCTAACTAAAAGATAGCTCCAAAGTTGGTTCTGTTTCCTTTCTCTCACATCCTCATCCCCATAGTCTACCTGTGGCCTGAATGAGTTCATTAAAACATAAATCACATCATGACATATCCTGTCCAAATCTCTTTAGTCACCTACCATCTGGAATAAAATTCAACATTTTTAAAGCTGACTGTAAAGCTCTTCATGGTCTTGACCCTCCCAAGCTTTACCCTTCACTCCCTCCTCTCCACCTACACTGATCTGCATGATGTTCTAGAACTGGTCAGGCATGACCCTCTCTCAGGTTGTTACAAAGGCCATTCTGGAATACTCTTCTGTCAGTCTGCACATTCCTCACTTCGCCCTTTCATTAAAGTCTCCTCTCACATTTTACCTCCTCACAGTTGGCTTCTCTGTCCTCCTGTGATGTTTTGGAATTAGCTTGAACTAGCTTTCAAAAGCTTCTGTTTCACTTTATTTATAGATGTGCTATATTGGTGGTCAAAACCAGCCCAAATGGGAAAGCTTATACTTACACCATGGAATTGGAAAATGCTACAAATCAGCTACAGGCTGAAGAGCATACCACCACATCTAAAATAGCATGTCTCTTAGCTCATTAATTGGTTTTACTTTTCTTTATAATACTTATGCCTAATCTAACATTTCAAGAAATGTATATAAACATTCTTTTTATTTTCCCTACTGGGAAGTAAATTATATGAAGTTGGTGTTTTTGTCAATTTTGTTCACCATTTTATCTTCACTGCCTAGAAAAGTACATAACACAGTGAATATTCATGAAGTACTGGTAGTCTGAACAAATGAATAAACAAACTGGGCACTCAAAAATGAAAGTTTGAAAATTTGTTTCAGTTCCATTATCTACCCACTGGACTCATTTATTTCCCTTTTCTTGCAATCTCATTTTTCTGCTTTTGTACTGCTAAGATGGCATCAGTCTTCTCTTTCAAGGATACAAATTTCCTTTTATGTCAATTATGGACCTGAATTATCAAGTCTCTTTAGTCTCATTTTCAAATTTCATTGCCACCCTTCATTTTCTGACTTCTCTCTTAGGACACTGGAGTTATACCTGTTAGACTGAGTCATAACCCTTTGTGGCACAATGCCTTCCTCATTCTTATATAATTCTTAGCCACTAGCTCCTAACTCTGGAGGCAAAGAAAATGGACCTGCAAAGACACAGAAATAAGGAAGGATACAGATGATGAAAAACAATCTATAAAACTGAAATTATTCATTTGTTCAGTTTCATTAGGTAGAGGACTTGTTGTTAAAGTTTGCTTCTCTTAATTTCTAGCATATAATTTCCTTTTGCACTTTCTGAATCACTTATGCCCCTCACAGAATTCTTTGCTGTAGAATCTACATTTTAAAAGCCATTGACGTAAAACTGATGCCATTTAGCTCTGCCTGCTAAAGGACTAAATGTGCACAAGACTGCATGGCAAGGACACCTTGCTCCATGTCTGATTCTCGTGTATCTTTACAGGGCCTTGTAGACAAACAATAGAGAGGACTAAGACGTATTAAGGTAAACACAAATCATCTTTGGACTCTCTCATATCATGTCATCAGAGCCTATATGCTGAACTTTTCTGAAATGGTAGATATTTGTGATCAACTTCATAGTCATATAAATTTGATCATCACAGAAGCTAAAATCGCAAAGAATGGCTCCATTTCTTGGAGCCTGTCTTCTTACTTTGCTTCAAAATAGTGACAAGCAAGAAATCAATCTATTGGGTTTGGTATAAATTTATAACTATAAAGGAAAATATTTAATTGATTTTATTAAGAATAATTGAACAGCAAGGATAGATTTTTTTTTAATGGAGCCATGTGACAACTAATAAATTACACTGTCATTTTTCTTTCTCTGGCCTATAATCCTTTATATGTCATCAACAGTCTCACAACAGAACAGGAGTTTTAGTAACAGACTGGAACTTACTTAAAAATACAAACCTAAAATGTCTTTCTGAGGGGGTCAAACCTAAGATCCACACTTAAGAACATCAAACTCAAAAGTGCTAGTGTAGAGGAAACCAGGCTCTGGGCGCAGGCACAATAGATGACAGCCAGCTGCTCTCCCGGGGTTTCTGGGAAAGTTATCCTGCCTCCAAATCTGCCCCTGTCCATTGAGTAATGCTTCAAATTGAAAATCTTCAGATTTTCTTTTGGCTTCGTATTTTCAAAATATCCCTCACCCACATAGAATAGCTTATGTTCTTGTGTATGCTTATTCATCTACGTATGTGTCTCTGTGTGCATTTTGACTGTGTTTGTCTGTGTTTCTGTCCATTTCAGAAGAGTTTCGATTTTATGGTAACCAGATGAGGAGACCCTGAAGATCCTGGAGTCTCTGCATGTGCCTGTGTGTTGTGTATGTGTGCACATATGTGTGTGTTTATACATATGTACATGGTCATGGTGTATGTGTGCACCTAGGTGTTTTATGTGTGTGCATATATAGTATAAGGGTGTGTCTATGTGTTTACATACATGTGTCTCTGTGTGCTTTTGCAGACTCATTTTTCTGTGTGTTGTACATGAATGTGTATTTATGTATTCAAATATGTGTATGCTTGTACATATAACTAGTAGAAATTTTTTTGTTTTGTTTTTTGGGTTTTTGTTTCGGCAAGCACATGGAGAGAACGTGGTTTCTCTGCCACTCTGATGCTGGAGAAGAAGAAACAGCTGCTAAGAGGGAGGGCTTTTTCGAAGGTAGGACCTCTGAGGGATGGAAAAGGCTTGTGTCTACCTCCCCCACGTTGCTTCACTTCATGATTTTGCTCACATCAGTCCCAGTAAATGTCCATATTCTAAGTTTTTAAATTTATTTGTGGTTAACTATTCCTTCTGAGACCGTTAGTTCCAAATGCAATAAAAAATATTCTAGTCAGTGATTGCAGAAATTCAAGAGATTTTCTTTAAAAATGTGCACTTTTTATTAAGTGCCACTTTAAGAGGGAGTTACTTTGTGATCTCCCTTCCTACTTACCTTGTCCTCCTTCCTTTTCTACTGCACTGCTTCTTTTCTTTCAATTTTCACTTTTACAATTGTTTAGTTATTTGTATATTCTCAGTCTTTGCCCAACAGACCATGAATTTAAGGTCAGCCATGGGGCCAGGAGGAGTCCTGTTAGCCCTTCCCGGAATTCCAGAGCTGTTCAGGCTCCCTTGCTCAATCCAGGGTCCCTCGTGAGGCCTTAAGACCTGTGTCAGAGAAGAAGCCAAACTAAACATGGAGATGGGCCTGGCTGCCTGGTGGCCTTTGTCTCAGATATTTGTGATAGGGAATTGGCCTATGGTCCAGGCAGTCCAAGAGGCCTTTAGGAACATGAGGAACACAGGGTGTGAGGGCATCTGAGAAACTGCTTTCCATTTGTAATCTAGAGCAGGAAACTAAGGCAACAGAGGCACAAAATAATCTGCTGTATGTGGGCTGTCAGGCAGGCTCTTTGAAATTTTATTCTGATGCTTATGGATTACACGACTTTAAACAGTGCTCTTAACTTTTGTTCCTCAGTTTTATAACCTGTAAAATGCTTTAAAAACCTATAAGAACACCAAATGAAACTTGTGCTTATATGAAGCTTGGAACCTAAAATCATTCAAAAATGTTTTGTTATTGTTACTTTTGTTATCATTGCCACTGCTCAGATTTGTACTCTTAATCTTCCTGCTATTCTGATCATACTCAATAGGCTGCTTGTACCTAGAGAAATAACTTGTCACCTATTACATTCAATTTATGAACTAGATTGAGGCTCTATTGTGAACAAGGTACAGATCAAAATGCTATGGGGGAAAAATGAAGAAAATATTGCCTGGCAGCTCTTCATGATCTGGTAGGAATCTGCCACTGAAAACTACAAACCAAACCAAGGCACAACAACATTTGCCAAGTATTACAGGAGAGACTGAAACAAAGGGCCTGGGGAAAACATTGTGCTTTCACTTTGGGGTTCATTTATTTATTCAGCACCAAGTCTGGGTGATGAGAGGGATGAACAAGAGGAAAGCTGTGAATGGAATGACATTTCAAATGTAGCATCCAAATCTATTGCATGAGAGTTTAGAAAAAACTTAAGAGCAAATGCCGGTTTTCTGTGCCTGGAAATCCAGAAGATCAGCAGCAAATAACAATAATAAGTAATACTAAAAATATGCAAGGAAAGTTTTTTAGGAAGAGGATGCCTAGCCACATGGACACCAGCCCAACTACAAGCTGGACTTCTGTCTTGGCTGAGTTCTACCCTACAAGACCATGTAAGAGAAAGATCATCCCCACTTCTCAGTCCACCTCCACATCTGTGTTCACTGGTCATTCACGCACTGTTCTTTGTTGCAATTTCCCTCTATTCTTATAGTATTGCCAATTGGAACAGTCATCCATGAGTACATTTCTTCTGTGTCCTACAAATAAAAAAGCAAAATTCTCTCACATTTCTTCCTACTCCAACTCAAAGCCATCAACAACCTAAGCGAACCCAGACTAATAAGCAAGCTATTTGAAAGCCAGTCAAATAATGCTCACCTTGGATCACACCTGCTCTTGAGTAACAGATGTTTGTGTGGTTGTGACATATTGGGGAAAAGTTCATACTCAGCAGCCCTTGTACGTTTATTTCCAACTGTGTTGTGTGCTATTGTTAGTATTTTGGCTCAGAATAGAAAACATATTGTTGCAATACCAACTGGACCCTGCATAAGGCATTCAAGTCAATTTTTCTCCAAAGACTGTTCCTTTGTTCATCTGGACTAATTACTTTTGTGTTTATCAAAACAAAGGGGCATATTGTAGAAAAGAGAAAAGAAGTCGCATTGGCCTTCTGCACAAGATTTGAGGTCATGGTTAAGAAAAATTGGGGACCATCACTCACATTCTAGCATCAAAGGATGTTAACCCTAGAAGCCAGGAGGCTTAATCCCCACAATTTATAGATGGAAAGTGGGGTGGAGAGTTTAATTAACTAACTAAATTTAATCTGTGAGTTAAAAGGAGCGCCACGACTACAATCTAGATTTCTTGCATTGTGAGAACCTTAATACAAAAAGGAAGGAAACTAAACAGGGCAGAGAAAAATGTGGAAGAAGGTAGGAAGAAGGTAGCCAATATATGGAAAGATTTGTGCTTACACATAACCAGTGCCACACTGTGGGTCTTGGCATGATTGAGAGTGGAAGGTGACCCCAGGGTATCGGTAGCCTACGGCACACTGGATCGTGCTGTGCCGGGCAGTTCCACCACAATGTTCAGATCCACAAATGGTTTGTCTTTCTATGAAGCAAAGCATGTAGGCTAGAAAAACAGAATTAGTGAACTAACATTGCAACTTTTCTATGAACTTTTGCAGAAATCCACATCCTTCCTGGACTTGCTTTTCTGAAAGCCTCATTCACTCTGCAGTTCCACTGTATTTTTAAAAATCGAAGCAGTAAATTAGAAGTTCTTGGAGTGTCTATTAAGGACCTTCACCACCCATGAGTTAAATGGATCTTAGAGAAGTCAGGTCAGGGCTCGCTGTCCTTCTGCCTTTGAAATGAATGCAGAGACACACACCTGTCTGTGCACCCAGAGTTTTCACCCCTTGTCTTATTCTCCCACCTCCCTAGTGCCCTTCCCTTCCCCTCTCTGACCTACTTGAATTTAGTCTGCAGCTATAGCTTCTAGGGCCATAGCTTTCCCTTTGAAGAGAAGGTTATCACGAAACCAGTGAAGAAATGGGAAAAGGGGGAGCAAGTTGTTTAAATGTAAGCTTCTTCCACACCCTGAGGTTTTCCCAGGCCCTTCTCATTAACCTTCACATGACTGTGAAGAAATAACAGCTATGTGCAGAGGTATCGTTAAGCTTCTTCAGGATATACAGCAAGCAGCGTAACAGAACACAGCTGTTAACTATCTTTATCTGTTAAAAAAAAAAAAAGACCTAACATTTAGGTATTTGCGTATTTGGTTATAAACAGAGTATCTTGCTATACTGCTATTAAGGAAGATAGCAGTTGCTGTTTCTTTTCAATCAATACCTAAATTCTGAATCCACTTCAGTGTAATGCACTGGAGATTTGGGGGGATAAATCATTTCTAAAGACATTAACCTACCTTAACATCTCTTCCTATGATAAAAATGAAACAGCCTGTTTCTTGACAAATGACGGTCTTTTGTTTTAAGGTAGAGTCGGGTCATTGACTTAGATGTAAGTTTTAGTTCTATCTAACTGAAAAACTTAACCAGCTGCCTAATTCAACATCAAAAAACAAGGACATTGGATTGATTTATTCTTGTAAATGGAAGCCACTTTTCTATTTATATTGGTGATCATTCGAGCTGGTCCACTTGATTACTTCAAAGACAAAAGAAGAAGGCACAAGTTTGTGGAATTGGTGAGCTTTCCTCCTTAAAGATTAAATCAGTCCAATTATTCTTTTCAAGGTGAGCATATTTTATGCAGTTCCCTTTTCATTCCTAACTTCTTGAAAGTCCAAATTCAGAGTTATTTCTCAACTGGGTCATAAATGCTCTACAATGGTTTAGATTGAGAATGTCCCCCTAAAACCTCCTGAACTCAGAGACAAGACTTTGTGAATGTGATCGAATCATGGACATGGTATACTCGTAAAAAAATGGCTGAGTTACTGTTGGGAGGTGTATTCTGGTCAGAAGAGACGGGTCACTGGGGGTGTCACACAGAAGGATCCATCTCCCTGGCTAGCTTCTCCCTTCTCTCTCTGCTTCTGGGCCACAATGACATGAGCAGCTCTTCTTCTGCTCTGCCCCTCTGCCATGCCCTTTCCACCTGGACCTGGCCAATGATGGACTGTAAACGTCAGCCAAAATAAACCTCTCTTCCTTTAAATTGTGGGTATTGGGTATTGTGTCTCAACAAGAAGAAAGTGACTAAGACAGGTATCAACATTCCCTTTCAGTATATTCCTGAAGCCCACACATCCTTTATCTCTCCTCCCATAGGAAGTGAAGTTCACTCCTGTGTCCTTGAATCTGGACTAGCCCTGTAATTCGCTTGGACAATAGAATGAGACATTTCCCACTTCTTTTCTAGAAATGGTCCTAGATGAAGCCAAAGGATTATACGCTGCTCTTACTTTCCATTTTGTCACCACAGGCACATTTACTAACCATTCCACCATGATGTAATTTGGTCCCTCTTTCCTCTAGCTTCTGAAAACAGCTTTCTCACTGTCCAGATCTTTACCATCATCTCCTTGAGGTCCTTTCAGCTTCTGCCTCTCTCTGGTCCTTAAATCAATAGTGCTTCTACTTTTTGTCATGGTAGCATTATACCTCCAGTTGTTTATTTATTTATTGATGTATTTTTTATGCTTTGGAATAACCCATCCCTGAAGCTAAATGGCTTAAAAACAGCAACCTTTTTATTATCTCTTGCAAAGCACAAGTCTATGTGGTGAGCCAGCTGGGTGGTTTTCTGCTCGCCGAGATGGCCTTTTTCATGGCTGGCAGGTGACACTGGTGATCAGTGGTGGATTCAGCTGGGAGAATCTGCAGGGGCATCTACCTGTGGCCTCCTTGTGCAGTTTGGCTTCTTTACATCCTGTCTCATTCCAAGAAGCATTTTCCCAAGTGCTTACTTGGAGAAGAGTAAAAGATTCCAATATTCTTAGGTAAAAAATGCAGAGCAGAACCAGCATCCATTTGGCTACATGCCATGAGTAGAGGCTTAAGCAATCACAGTTCCATAGTAAGAGAATCAAATTCTACCTAATAGTGGAGAATTTGTGGCCTTTGTAAATCCACCACATCTTGTAATGCTATCTTCCTTGTGAGTGCTCTCTCTCTCTCTTAACTAAGCCCTTTTCCCTCCTTTCCTTCTATACTTGATCTTTCTACATTAGCCATTTGTCTGTCCTCCAGTAACTGGAAATATCATCAGGCACTAATTTTCAAAATATAAGGCTACAATGAATAATATGTAGGGTGCAGATAAAACTTCACTGATAATTGCTGAAACTATGAAGAGAACAAATGTGAATTTATTACAGTGATTCACTTACTTTTGTGCATATTATAGATTTTCCATAATAAAAAAG
Source organism: Fukomys damarensis (assembly GCF_012274545.1). Taxonomy (NCBI): domain Eukaryota; kingdom Metazoa; phylum Chordata; class Mammalia; order Rodentia; family Bathyergidae; genus Fukomys; species Fukomys damarensis. Next base: position 120,757,099 of record NW_022900928.1, read on the forward strand.
TAAGAGAAAGGTAAGTATCAGGGGTTGAGATATACTCTTAATCAACAAGCTCACTGGTTGTACTCTTAACTACTTCAGAATATTTTTAAAAAGTTGTTTAAATTCTAAAATATATAGGGCCAGGGATTTAGCTCAGTGGTGCATCTGCCTACCTCACAAGCACAAGGACCCAAGTTGGGTCATTATCACAGGGAAACTAATTAAATGCATGGATTTACTTGGTTTCATAATATAAAAGGAGGACACAGTTTTTAAAATATGTGATTGCCAAAACCTTTTGAGACAGAGCTGTGTATTTACAGATAGAAATGTGCAGTAGGAGAAATGTACTTGATGAAGCCTGAATTATACAGTGTAAGCATTGAGGCATTATACATACAGACTTAAAATGCCCTTCATTATATGAACATCTGATATATGTTGCTGGAGTAGCATGTTTCAAACCACTGCTGGGACATCCATCCTAAGCACCAAAATAGGATTATCTGCAGTCATTATCAGGAGTGACAGGAGCAAGGAGCAATTTGGCTGACACCAGCCAGTGTAACTCAATTTAGGACCCTCATTTTGGATGCAATGGTGGGACAGCAGAAGGTGCAGAACAAGGACAGCGACAAAAGAGACACAGATAAGGACAAGCATGTCCCTATGCATCTTGACACTTCTAGACTTCCTTGATACGATGGCTACTTGCCAGTTGAAGTATATCTAGTTCATAAAATTTAAAAAGTCATCTGAAGAATCAGTTGAAAAGATTGGCAGACATTTTGAGTGTCACTGACTAGAGTCTCCAAAGACTTAGTCCTGCCATCTGTGATGTTTTTCTATTTTGACTTTATTGTTCTTGCTGACAGGGTGATGGTAAACTGGACCCTGGGAATGTGCGGTATTTATTCCTCTAGTAGAATGTAACCTTTGTGAAGTCAGGGCCATGTCTGTCTCGTTTTCCATCATATCTTCCTTGTCCTGAACAATGCCTGGAGTTTAGTGAATGATCATATGGTGACTTGACTGGCTTATGATTTACTAATGATCCTAGTTCCAAGACCCACTTTCAGTAACATGAAATGTAGATCCCCAGAGAGAATGCATTTAATTTTTGTTGATTTGCCATGGTGATTTCCAAGATTGACATCTTACACAGTCTTACTTGACTGAGGATGATTGCTGTTTGAATACACTTCATCTAACGAGTAATCAAGTAGATGTCACTAATTCAATGACTTTCATATATTTTTATTAGTGCATATTAATTTTATAAAAGATTTTGTTTCAATGTAGTATTTTCTTTTTTAATTAAGTGTATTGGTACATTTTAGGTATACAGGATAGTTACATTCATCATTGGGATCTTGTACCTTTACATGACTTTTCTGGGATCTTATTTTTTTCCACTTCCTAGCCTTCCCTTCACCTCCTACACCCTGTTTACAAAGATATTTTTTCCATGTTTTTCCTTTTCTTACATTTTTTCTTTTGCCTTCTTACCTTTCCCCTCCCCTCCTACTTCCTCTACTGTTTAGACCTTTTCTTCCTATCACACAATATCAATTATATATTTTGATCCTTATATACACTTTAGTTTTTCACACCAGAGAAACACACGTGTCTTATTTATTTCACTTAAGCGTATGGCCTCGATGTGCATCTACTTCACTATAAATGTCTCTAGCTTCTCATTCTTTATGGCTGAGTAGTACTCCATTTTATTTAAAACAACACATCTTTATCCAGTCTCCAGTTGATAGGCAGTTGGGCTGTTTTCAAGTTTTAGCTATTATAAATGTAATATTTTCATACATGCTTGTGTTTTGATCATATCCTGACATGAATTTTATGTGTCATGCAAGAAAGTAGAATTTTATTTTAACAGAATACTACCAAAAAGCTTTTTAGCCTCAATTTTAAGAAAGTTATCAGCCAGGGATTTAGCTCAGTGGTTCAGTGGCCTGCCTTGCAAGTGCAAGGACCCAAGTTCAATCCCTGGTACCCCCACCAAAAAAACAAAAGTTATCATATCAATTAATATGCATTATCTAAAAATATGTCATGAAATGTATATAAACAAAATATGTACTTATCTTTTAGACATATAAACTAATGTTTATATGCCTTCTGCCCTCCAACCTGTATTCCTATAGTCAAATATAAATGTTCAAAGTGATTCAATAGTTGATTTAGGTCTAAAGTGTTTCATAGATATGAATATAATTTGAAGATTTATCAAAACTCCAAAGCATAATAGAGCTTTTCAAAAACACTCTAGCAATAAAGTTTTATATAGCAGTCATTGGCATTGTTTTTATCTGCTCATAGCTGTTAATGCTAACTACTGGCAATATTTTTATAGTATTTTATAGTATGCAAAGTGCTTTCACACAATCATTGCCCTTCCATCTTCCCTATAACTCCACGCCTAGTACATTGTTCATGCTCATGCTCCAATAATGCCACACCTAGGTTATTATTATTTTTATTCTTCATATAGAAAAACTGAGGATTGTGTATTATGACTGACCTGCCCTGACTCACCAAGCTATTGGTACTCCTGCATATTTAAAGGCCAGAGGTTCTAGGGAATCTGCGTTACAGAATATAGGGAAAGATTCTCCCCACCTTTCAAGCATCAGTTTCCACATGTTACTAAACTTTCTATGTATCAAGAGAGATAAAGGAGATTTTTTTCCTTTTCTGGTTCTTTTTTTGTTTTTTTTTTTTTTTTTTTTTTTTTTTTTTTTGTACTGAGCATTAAACCTAGAGCCTTTATATTGTTATATCCCCAGCCCTTTTACTGTGTGTGGGGTTTTTGTTTTGTTTTGTTTTGTTTTGTCTTAGATTTTGAGAGAGGATTTCCTTAAGTCACTAAATTGCCCCAGCTGAGCTAAAATTTGTAATCCTCCTGCCCCAGCCTCCCAGACTTCTGGGATTAAAGGTGTACTCCAGATAAAGGCTACTCTTATCCTCCAGAAGATCCCTGTCATTTGGAGTTAGACGCTGCCGGACTAAACAGAGTTAAACCTAGCTTCAATCACAGACTATGGAAGAACGAAGACCTCCTATGACTGTATTTCCATCTTCTCTCTGAACAAGTTTTTAATCATTTCACCCCTCTAGAATTCGCATCTGTTCATGACATAATGCTGTGGGTCAGCCTGGGTTCTGTCAAAATGAAGCCTGTATTACCAAATCCCAAATTACAGTATGTTTTACTAACCAGTTTTATAGACTAGACATTTCACTCAGGCAGAAAGGAATTCCCAGGGCACTTGAGGGGTAGCAGAGCCTCCGAAACAGGCTACTGGTTCTGCCTGGCTCTGTCCTGCCCACAGCTTCCAGGCACCCAGAAGACAGAGGAACAAGATAACTTTTGTGGGAGATGAAATTATGACACCAGCCTCTTTCATTTTAATTTACCCTTGCCTGTGGATGCTGTAACTTTTTACTGTGTTGTAGCAAAGAGTTTAAATCTAAACATAAAACCTCTTAAAGGCACAAAGCTTAAGTCCTGGCAATGCAAGAGAACAAAGGTTCACTTTCAGCTACCAACAGAGCAGGGGAGATCACCGTTTTGTGTGCTTTCTCAAGATTGTTTGCTCATAAAAATTTTCAGAATTCTTAATATTCTATGCACCTTAATTTGTGTTTTTTTCCCTTTGGCTTTTACTTACGAAAACCATATCAAAATGTGCTTTTTTTTTTCATATGTGATCCCATCAGGATTGTAGTCACAATTCTGGAAAAAAGTTGTAAATCAGAAAGTTAAACAGAAAGAAATTAAGAGACACTGTAAGACTGGTAATGTGATACCAAACTTCTGGCCATGATGTAAGGTCTTTTACAAACATGTTTATTCATGAGTTAAAGCAATAGCCAGTTGCAGTTTTCATTAAACATATGTGTAAGTTTGTGTATAATGAGTCCCCAAATCATGAATTAAGATCTGTACCTAATATAATTTTGCCTGCTCATTTACCTATTTCTTGACTTATTCCATAGATCCTGCATGCCTTGGATATGCTAGGTAGTAAGTAGTCTAGGCTCAGAGAATGCAGCAGAAAATAAAGAGAAAATTGCCTGCCTTCTTGTTGTTTATATTGTAGTGGAAAGGGCAGATAATAAGTAAGCATAATAAATTAAGCATGTATGGCTTAATTTCAGATAGAAATAAGTTCTGAAAGACAATGCAGGGCATAAGTACTGAAGGTGATTCAAGTTAGTCTGGAAAGACTAGCTGAGCAGGTAGCATTTGAACGTATGGTAGAGACTTGATCTGTTTCCTAAAGAAGCCATGGGACTTCATGGATGATCAATGAATTGACACAATACGTGATGTTGACCCATAGGCTCCAAGGCTAGATTTCTTAAGCCCCAGGACTTCCCTCAGTGCTTATCTTTGGGAAAGAGGCTCATGATGAGAGGAACAACTTCAAATACAGAAACTCAGCACAAGCAGCAGTTAGGGTGCAGTTGTTGAGTTTCACCATGGGGAACTCACCATCCATATTGCCGAGTCTACCAGGGAGCTAAGTGTGCCAGAGCGCTTGGGTGATGCACTGCCAAAAGTTATACTAACTATTTGTGTCTCTAAAAATTCCTTTCACATGCATGCCTAGTAAAACAACACTCATGTGGGAGAAAGGACACTTCATTTTACTTTATGTTTGTACCTGGATAACTGTCTCACAAACTCAGAAGCATCGAAGAATACCATCAGAGTGGCATGGTTTTCCTCTTCTTCTCTTATTAGGGCCTCTAATAATTAGGGCTTCTTCCCATGAAGAGTCTATTCACTGAGGTCAGGTGAAATTAACAAAGCCTCTGACACACTAGCAATTTTTTTGATCACTCAACACACACACACACACACACACACACACACACACACACGTCCCTTAAAAAGTAATCGATGAGCAGGAGGAATGTAATACACTCTATACTCATCAGAATCTTCAATAGAATGTTTCTGTAGGCATTGTTAGAAAAATCTGCTTTTCCCCCCAAAATTAATAAAGCTAAAAAAAAGAGATGAGTTTGCATATGCCGATTATCATTCATGATTGTCTCATGAGAGATAGTGTCTTTGTTACTTTTCTCAGTGCTGAGACAACATACCTGGTGCCCAAAGTTAAAGGAAGACAGGTTTATTGTAACTCACATTTTGTAGAGTTTTCAGTCCTTAGCTGCTCCAAGTCAGGGTGGCATGGCAGAGGGGTGTCAAAGTAGAGAAACAGTTCATGGCAAAGCAGGGCAGGCAGAAGGCAGCAAGGAGTAAGTATCAAATGAAGTAGCAAGCAATGACAGCAGCATCCCTCTTCCTGTCCTTATATTCCATCCAGGCTATCTGCCCTTAGGGTGGGTGACACTCATACCCAGGTTGGGGCACCCCTAATCCCAGCATCACATCCTTAATCCCAGTATCACATGCCCTAAATCCAGCCTCCTCCCCAAAACTCCACATATGATAGCATGGGGCTTTAGGGGGGCATGTAGATATAAGCTGTAACAGACCGTATTGAAATCAGGAGCATCAGAATCCTGATGCCATTTGTGAACCCCTGGATCCAGCTATATCTGAAGATGTATCTGGCCATAAATATCCCAGGTATATGAATCAAAGATTCCTGTTTTTGCTTAGACAAGTTTGATTTGAGTTATTTGGGTTACTGTCATAAGCAATTGACAAAGTCCCACAGGATGAGAACCAGGGATCCAGAGAGAAAATGTGAGCAGTGACAAGAAGTATACCAGAGAGACCAGCATCTGGCATAACTCAACCAAATGAGTCATACTTGAGAACAGAGAAAATGCTATAAGGAGGAAAAAAAGAGCCATAGTTGTCCACATTCACTTGTCAGATGCCCAAGAATGTCATGGAATGGAAGGAAAGCAATGATCAGTTCCAAGTGTCTGGCCGAGGATCCACCCTGAATCCTTGCTGTTGTTCCGATTATCCTTGGGAGACAGTACCTCTCAGGTTGATATTACCTACTCAACTCAACTTGATTATTATTGCTAAAAAACACTTTATTGGATAGGTAAGTTTTTCAGAGTTGGCTAGTGGCAAGTCCTTGGGGAGGACTTTCACTCAGCACACATTTAACAAACAAGCACCACTTTTGTGATCTCACTCTCTGAGGTCAGTAATAGAGAATGCGAAGAGGATTGTTGGTTTTCTTTCAGCAATCGAGCATAGACTTGCTGGTTTCTTTCATCAACATGACTACTGGGATGTCATAGACCTGTCCTCCCCGCAAATTTATAACATGGAATCTGGGTGCTGAAAGACCGTTTTTAAAGGAATAAGAATAGGAAGCTTGACACGCTTCCTGAAAAATGAATCGGAACCAATAAGCTAACTAGTTTGGGCTACCTTGCATAAGAGTATGTGTTTTTATTTAAAGCTATATTTTCAGAGAAGCTTTAGATTTGAGGCGAATTAAGAGGCAGACATGGAGATGACCTGCACATTCCCCGTCCCCACTCATTTGTAGTCTTCCCACTCTCAGTATCTCTCACCAGAGTGGTTCACTTGTTACAGTGGATGAACCTACGGGGGTTTCATCATCACCACCCAAAGCCCATACTATGCAAGAGGGTTCCGTCCCATGTTAGACACTGTACAGGGTCTGGACAAATGTATAACGCCGTATATGCTCCACGCAGTAATGTTTAGAGTAGTTTCATTGTTCCGAAAATTCTCAGAGTAAATGTCTGATGTGGCGTATTCTCAGGCCAGGCTGGAGGCTGGCATCAGTACCCACCCCTGGGCAGCACTGCTTCCCCAGGAGGGAGTACAGGAGGCAGGGTGATCTCAAGAATCCAAACTTCCTCACCATATATAGCTCTCTTTCTGTGAAGGAGGAATGTTTGCCTTCCTCCTAACATGTCTTATAAGGGAAAATTTGCTCAATCTGAGAACATTAGCAATAAATGTGCTATGTAGGGTGGCACATGAATGCTTCAGTGTGGTATAGCAAAAACCATACAAGACACTCTTTTTTGTGGGGGGTACCGGGGATTGAACTCAGGTCCTTGCGCTTGCAAGGCAGGCCACCGAACTGCTGAGCTAAATCCCCCACCCTCCATAGGAGACACTCTTAAGCCCCATTAAATTCCTTTTTTCTTATATATGAAAAAATGTTCCACATCACTGGTCATTCGAGAGATGCAGATGAAAACAACACTAAGATTCCACCTCACCCCACAAAGAATGGCTGCTATCAAGAAATCACACAATAACAAATGTTGGCGGGGTTGTGGGGAGAAAGGAACCCTCCTCCATTGTTGGTGGGAGTGCAGACTAGTGCAACCACTATGGAAATCAATATGGAGATACCTCAAAGAGCTTGGACTGGAGGTTCCATTTGACCCAGCCATCCCTCTGTTGGGTATCTTTCCAAGAGAACTGAAAGAATCATATCACAGAGAAGTATGTGCACCCATGTTTATAGCGGCACAGTTTGTAATAGCTAAATCTTGGAAACAACCTATTTGCCCATCCGTTGGAAACTGGATAAAGAAGTTGTGGTTTTTCTATAAAATGGAATATTACTCAGCCATAAAGAGCGAGAGAATAGATTCATTCATAGGAAAATGGATACATATTGAAGATATACTCCTAAGTGAAATAAATAAGTCCCACATGTGTAAATACCAAATAGTTTCCCTGGTGTGAATATTCTGCAACAATGCATAAGATTCTAATAAGATTACTGACATTTAGAAATGGGAGGAAAGGAGCTAAAGGTGTAGGGAAGGTGTGATACGTAGGGGAAGAACAAAAAGGGAAAAGAAAAAAATGTGAGAGAATGAAAAGATGAAAATAAAGTGTTTGTAGATGGGGAGGGGAGGAGGGGGTGAAGGGAGGGCAGAGGTAAGGGGAAAAAAATGAGAATCAAGACTTGCCATGTAAAGGTACATGATCCCAACAATGAATGTAACTGTACTGTATCCCTAAATGTACCAATAAACTCAATAAAAAAAATGTACCAATAAACTCAATAAAAAAGACTAAAAAAAAAATAAATAAATAAAAAAAATAAAATAAATTCCTTTTTTCTTGCCCCTTTGTTACCTAAAGCTACCTCCCCATATTGAATATATGGAGAATTGATATGGAAAATGGGCATGGAAAAGGTTCGCAAAGGAAGGGCAAAAAAGAAGGTAGAGGAGTAAAATGGGGAAGATGTGGCAACTCCATCAGGGAAAGAACCGAACCGAGGAGGAAATCTTTGATGCTAAGAGATCAAATATGAGATGGCTTAGCACATACAGCTGGTGCAAGACTTCTACCAAAGAGATGCAAATCGCCTATCTTCATCGGGACTGAGCCTAGGTGGCTAGTGTGCTCTCTCCTTTCCAATCACATGCTAGCTGTCACATGTTTCAACACTCAGTAGAAATAATTTTGCAATTCCATTTCCAATCAGGAATGTGGCTCCTGGGGCAGCCCTGGGCATATGACCAGCCACTTCAAGAAACAGCAGAGGGCTACTGCTCTTCTACATGCTGCAAAATAAGAAGAAGCAAGTCTAAATGTCATCTTGTCCTCTCACAAGAGGACAAAGAGCAGAGCATCTCAGAATTTCCTATGGGGCAGGCACATAGTTAATTTGAACACGTCCAAATTAACAGACTGTGTTGACTGAAGGGTGCATTTCTCTCTGTTTTGGATAAAAACTAATTTAAATGTGGTGGTACCAGGCTGCGAGCACATTCCTACAATGAAGTAAACAAATGTTATTGCCTTCACTTAGAAAGTCTGGCCCAATTAGGGTGATTATAGTGATCACAGAGATGTATCCTGAATGCACAAGAAAGTGGTAATGCTCAGATTTGTGATGCAATATTTATAGACTCTGTAGTAAAACTTCAGATGAATTAAAATATACAGTCTTGTACTTCCATGGAGGAGCAGAATGTGGATCCACTTGTTTGCTAAAACTAAGAGGCAGAGCCAACAAATTCTCTGACATTTACATAGATAAGACCTTCTCTGAGAAACTGTAAACTCCTGCTGGAAACTGCTATTTTTTTAAACAACAGAAAAACAGCCTGACTTTGTCACTTACAAATTCAATGGTAAATCAAAGTATGGTCTTTACTTGAGTTTAGAAACTGTCTACAATTTTCTCTTTGGTAGAAAGGACTTAAAATAGCATAATGTGTATAAAAATAATATATGCTATATAATATCCAGTCTAATTATTTTATCATATCCAAAAGGTTCTTGGTAATCTATTTATTTAAATATTGTCATAATTAAATGTAGAGCTTACCATGCTTCTGTGACTGAGATAGGATATGTCAAAGTCATTTTGCAAAGGAAACACTATTTTCAAAACAGTTCCTAATTTTAACAATATAATTTATTCATATTACAATTAGCTAATGAGGAAGTATGGCATGATAAAGAGAAAAGGTGATGCACAGTGTAATTTTGAAAAAAAGGATTTAACTGTGCTGGGCCTAAGTTCATCATGTCAAATGATGGAGTTGTCCTGTGCAATCTCATGAGTCTTCCCAGCTATAAACCATCTGGGATTTCTGATTGTTAACAAATTGGTACTATGAGTTGTAGCCAGGTTGCTGGAGCCAAACTAAGGAAGGTCAAGCTTTGACAAACTCTGATTTAGTATGACGGGCATTTGTAGTTATTTGAAAATAAGAATGAAAAGCCCAATACTGAACGTAACTATACTGTATACCTGAAATGTGCTGATAAACTCAATGAGGAAAAAAAAAAAAGAATGATAGAATCATCAAGAACAGGCATAGCATCAAAAATGAAACACCTGTAAATGAACTAAAATAAAATACGAGATGTGGTTAAAAGATACAGTGAAGGTTTACATTTTTTAAAAAATTGTTATAGTAGAATACATTGTCATTAATCCTCAGAATATCACAAATCCCATCTTTCTTGCCACTTCCTTTGTCATAGTTCTGGGAGGTCTTTCGTTGCGCTGTCATAGTTGTCTTGATGTCTTGAATCCATTCAAAACATTTCCTTTTCATGGTTATTTTGACCTGAGGCAGAGCCAGAAGTCACCCTGTGCTGGATCTGGTAAACAAGGTGGGTGAGAACGCTGTAAAGATTTGTTTGACAGAAATTTCTGTAAGCATTTTGAACCTACTCAGGACATCCAGGCATCCATAAAAAGACATGAAAGAAAATTTCCCAAACTGCTTTAGAAAATGGTAATAATAATGGGATAAATGTATTTGAAGAAATGGGGGGGGTATTTTGAAGGGGATTAATGCCAAAGTGCCTTTTACTGCAATTAAAAAAAAATGTAACCCTCACCATAGTTTTTATTATATCATGTATATAAAGAACATTTAAAATATTCATTGGGATTTTTTATAACATGTATTCTTGAAGGGATAGCTCATTATCTAGGAAAATACTTTATTGGTCTCTGTAGTATAAAAGTAACCTATAGAATGGAAGTATTGGCTCACTATCAAACTCTTTTGTTGATGGCTGGCCTTATTGATTTGTTGTCTTGCATTCATGCATTCTTAACCTAGGGCTGGATCAGTAAGACAGTTTGTGAGTTTGGCCTTAGGACCTATACGGTTTGTTCAATTATTCCTTTCTTCATTCAATCATCACCCATGAGCTGCCAGATGATGATGATTATGCATCGACTGTGTACCAGAAATATTCACTCTAGTACATTAGCTCTCAGACTTTGTATGCCTCTAAATCACTGGAGAACTCAAGAAAATGCACATTTCTGGAAACTTTTCCTAGAAATTTGAGTAGCCAGGGATGGTAGAAACCAATAAATTATATTTTTATCTAGCTTTCAAGGCAATTTCTTCTAGTTACCTGAAGATTCCATTTCGAGAAGTCCACTTGGTTCCCTATAAGCAGCGTTGTGCAGGCCTTCCCAGGCTTGCTGCCTTCCCTACCTGCCTTTACTCTGCCCAGTCCCTTGTCAGCTCTGCCAACCAGCTTGATTAGGCACCCCTCAGGCTGCCACAAACTAGCCCTGAGCATCACCACAAAATGACAGAAAGGGTAATTAAGGTGTGTTTGACTATGCATGGAGATGAAATTGATTGTGGAACTTTTTGGGGGATACATGAAACTAAAACTGACTCATCACAGCCCGCAAGTGGGAATTAGGTAACAATCTGATGGATTTGATCAGCCGTCCACTGAGGTATGTTAGATTCCAGTGTGTTTCAGAGAAGCTTTTCAGCCTCAGATAGACCTTTCTGAAAATAAAATTGCCTCTGCTTGCAGTGGTTTCATGTAGGAGCATTTCACTTAAAGACACAGCTACTGTTTAAATTAGGAACCATAAATCTGTGATCATGTATATTTTAGATAATAAAAATAAATATAAATTCTACCAACTTAAGAATGAATGACCATGACTAGATGTCTCACAGTACATTAAGTTTAAATAACAATACTCAAAAAGTGAAGCTAGGGAAAAGATAGGCTAATCAGCTTAGGCAGACTTCTGGTAATTCTGAATTAAAGAATCAATAAATCATTTAATCAATACATCCACAGGCTTGTACTGAGCATCCTTGCATAAGAATAGTACGCATATGTCTCTAAGTATCCTAGGGATAGGAAAGCACAGCTGGAAAATAAATTGGAAAAATTACTGATCTTCAGGTACTTTGTTTGATTCATTCCTTTCCATAATTGTAAAATGCACATGGGAGTGAAATTTATGATCCCCATGCAATAGAAAAACATAATCTTAAGTTAGGGAAATGATGGGACCAACTGCTGGCTTCTAAAGAGTGGTTAGGATGTGTATTTAAAGAGGACCCTATCAGGCCTTTATTCTATAAAATAGCTAGACAAATAAATCTGAGGCATCTGAGGGAAATGGCATCTTGAGAGATAATGGATATTCAATCTGGGAGATGGGAGAGAGATAAAATCTTGGTGAGGTTACATTGGAGAAAAAAATTCAGACTGCCTGTTAAACTGCTGGTTATACTAGTCTCTATAAATTTTCAAAAGAGTGTCCTGGGTTTTATCCAGGAGGCAACTGTAAATGAGATACACACTGCTAAAACTCTCTTCGGTCCTTCAGAAATTCTAGAGCATGTAACATACACCCCATGCCTGTGGTTAATCACCAATAGTTCTTGTCAGAATGCAGTCTTTAATGTTCTTAAAGCAAACCCATGAGAAAGAGGAAAAATCTCCACAAGATTTTAATTCAAATGAGGTAGATTTCTAATCTTGTCCACTATCAAATATTTCCCAAATGTTAAAAGGAAATCAGGAAAATTCTTATTAACATTTTCATTTATTTGCTTCCAGGACGATTGGACTTCCCGTGTTTTATTTTCTGAGAGCGCTCTTTGTCAACTCGCATGATACAAGGGTTCACTGTAATGTTTCATGTGACTTTTAGGATACACAAAACTGATTGTTGTGACAACCCTTTGCATAACTGCATACATTAATAGGAAAAGTCTTTCATAAATATTTCCCTCACCTCAATTTCATATGCAGTGAAGGGGTTGGGAGGGGGGTGCAAATATGGTCTCTGCTACTCTGTAGTTGGAAGGAGGTGGAACAGCAAGAACAAAGCTTTTCCCTGCTTCCTATGTTCACACCCTTTGTATCAGGGTGATTTATTCCTTCTTCATATTAGAAGGTAGAGTCCATTTTCCCGTGCCTTGATTCTGGGTTGATCTTGTGACTTGCTTTGTACCAAAACAATGTCCAAAAGTATTGAAATACCAGTGAATGAAAACTTGAAAAGATAGTTTGAGGCATAGGACTTAGGAAGCCCTACAGTTTCCCCTCTTCTTCTTCTTCATCACCTGACTCTGGGCTACTTGGCTAGAGAATGGAAAATGAAATTAAGGTGATCACAAATGCCGCAAAAAGTGTCTTCTCATGCCATTGTATAGGCAGCTGGTCTTCAAAGATTGACGAGCCCAGACAATATCAACAGAGAATTTATCTAACACATGGCTCATCACAAACATATGATTATTCCTGGTCAAGTCCAAAAGAACCACCCAGCTGACTTGCAGACTCTTGGTATTTTATTAGGCAATAGTTTATTGGTATAATTGATTATGTTGAAAAATCAAAAAATGATTGGAAAAAAGCAGTATTTTTTCCTCTCAGGAGGTAAAAAATCTCTGTCACCAATGTTTTCAGAGTCTCATTACATTGAGTGAGGACCAGTGCTTAGTTCTGGATATGAGAGGCGCCTATTGCAAAAATAACAACAGAATTGAGAAGTTACAATCTAAAAGTCCCTAAAGAAATGTGGGTGGAGCTTATGCAGATAGGCAAAACTCTTGGCTGTCTAATGAAAAATTTTAAAAGGACTTTCAGGTATACATTCAAACCATGCATCTCATTATGCTATACATTTCATTAGTCTATAAGCTTCATTAAACACTTGAATCAAGAATCTCATTACACACTCCAGACACACATCTCATTATGTCCTGCATCTCATTAAGCTCCCAGCCAGGAACAGATGTAAAATAGACAAATTTCAGCAAGGCTTTGATTCCAGCCCACATGGCATTCACATCAACAACCAAGCAAGGATCAACCAACAATTGGGTGATTTTTGAATGACACTTGGCGTGAAGAAACCAGGTCACACAGGCGCTATTAAATAACAGAGAAGAAAAAATAGCTTGGTGTCACATTCCACTTTGCCGTCTGCTCTAAGAATGTGTTCCAAGTGTCAGTCAGGTATTGCCTATCAGTGAAAAGCCAGAGATGGGCTGGAAGAGGGCACGTGTCTGTAACATTGCAGTCATCTCTCACTAGGCAGACACTTGACAAAGGGTCACATCTGTGTCACCTTGGCTTTGGTTTCAGCCGTTGTATCTGTTCTGTGCTCTCTGCTGTAATCCATGGTTTGGCATTTCATGGGTAGGTTCTCTGATGATGTCCATGGTTAAGTAGCACTTCTTTGGTTGCAAATGAGAAAAACTCAACTCACATGAATTTAAGATTAGAATGCAATAAGGAACACAGAGGTGTAGCTGATTTTAAGCCTAACTGGATCCATGGGCTGAAATGTCACTGGAACACAAGTTTCCCTGTCTCTTAACTCTGCTTTGCTTTGTGTTGGCTTCTTTCATGGGCACACATTTCCTAGGAAATGGTTGCAGATGGATCAAAGTGTTTATCATTTTCATAACCATAAATTCTAGTAAGAGATATGATCTCACATAGAGGAGATGACCTTCATTGGTCAATTTGAGTCAAATAACTTTCTAGAAACAGGAGAATGGTACAACCTGAGTTCTGGCTGTGGGTCGTATGCCTTATTCCAAATGTAGTCACAAATTGAAAATGAAAAAGGAAGTGAGCACAAAGGAGATGCTGGGTAGACCAAAAGCACCTATGTCTACTACACCTGCTCTAACTTGGGGCTACTGAGGTCTGGAAATGACTGGAATAAACCTACAATCTGAATGCTTGGGAATACCCTGTTCTTACTCACCTGGAAAATACCAGTCACTAAGAAATAAGCAATTTCTCTTAAGCTTTCCAAGAGATTTGGGTAAATATCAAAGATATTTCTTGAACTGTGGTGCTACAAAATGTAAAAAACAAAAAAATCTTTTTTTTTTTTTTTTATGAGTGAGATGTCTATAGACAGTATGATTTCCACATTCCCAGTCAAGTCTTCTGTTTGGAATGGCATTAGTCACTTCCTCCTAACTACTGGCTGATAATTGAATGTCTTTAGAAAAAGTTAAATTCAGAAACATACAAAAATCCAAAAAAGGAAAACAAACAGAAAGGGAGAAAATATAATTAATTTTACTCCACATTTAGTTGCAAATGACATGATGTCGGATGCCTTCTTGAGAGCAAGTTGCGAGTGGGAAGAAGTAAGAGAGGGTTCCCCAAAATGGCAGTTATTTGGTAAGAGTAGAACAGGTGAGAAAATATAGACTAAATGTAAGAGGTATGGAGACAAGCAAAGGTCTCAAATGACTGAAGGAAAACTTCTTCAAATTCACGATTTGCCTAGGGCTACCCCCAGGGATCCCTTTGCTATTCTGAATAAATAAAAATCGCTCTCATCTGAAAGGACAGTGGTTTTGTTATAGAGAAACGTAAAGTGATATCCAATCAGGAGCAGTTCTTAAAGAATATTTTCTCTGGGCTTCTCTGGGCAGTATTACTGTGAAAGGTTAGGTATGAATAGAGTCTTGACCTGAACATCTTTGTGAGGAGCTCCAGGTGTAAACTCTGGAGTTTAACCAGTCCCCCCACATGTGCCTTTGAGATGAAGTGTTCTATCAGTCATTGCTCAAAGTACATAAAGCTGTTTCCTTTTCTAACTTAGCAGAACTTTTTCTAAAAGATCCTTTAGCTCTAAGATATTAGAGTAGAAGAGGGATTGTAGTGATGGTTATGGGTGAAATTCTAACTCCATGGTGTAACGGATGCTCTGACACTGTCTTTCTCTCAAACCTGAAGAATGAGCTCTGTCCAATTTGCTGTTGATTTTACACAAAAAACACCCTGGAATAGAAGAATTTGTTACATTCATGTTGATAGAAGCAGCAAACCTCCCACATACTTAAACTCTTTTCCAGTCCTATTTATTAAAAAGTAATGTCCACAGTGACAAAACACAAATGATAAACATTTTTTGAATGACCCTTTTGTTAGGTAGGACATCTCTTTGAGTTTCTATGCTTTGACTTTTTCAGTTAAAATGCCTGCATCCTGATAACACCATTCCTGAATGCAAAGAACATTTGGTTAATTATTTAGATTCCTGATGCTTTGTTGGTTCTTAGAAACGCCCTCATTCTCTGGTCTACTCACTTAAGAGAGTTTGTGTAGTTAAAATGGGGGGGGGGATGGACACAGATCCTTAGGACATTTTAATTTTGTTTTAGAATCAGAAAACATCCCTTCCTTCCTTCCTTTCCTTCTTTCTTTCTTCTTTCTTTTTTTTCTCTTTTTTTGCTTGCTTGCTTTCTTTCTGTTTATCTATTTTGAGACAAGGAGTTTCTGAATTGCCCGGGCTGTGCTCAAACTCGCTATTCTCATAGGCTCGGCCTTCCTTAGTTTTGAGGTTCCAATAACTAGCTTTCTCATGTTTTCATAATTGTGCAACAATCTGAGTCAGGAGTGCAGAGTTAATAGTGTGAACCAGTGTGTTAGCCTGTGAAATTTACTCTTAAACAGCCCTAAATATGTGTATACATAGGACCCTGAAAGCCTAGGGATCCGAGACTACCTTTTTACTTGCAATGTTTTAAACAAAACAATAGGTGGACTTGGGAATGAATCTCAATGATAGTTAACAAGATAACCTATGACCTCACTTCCAAATCATACCGAGATGATTCTTTGGGGTTTTTTTCCCCCCGTTGCCATCTTCTTAATGGCAGGAAAAGAGTAGAGAAAAAAGTAGAGATTATGCAGCCAGACAATTTAAAGGCAATAAGGGGAGATAAAATGGTCTTGTCTGTCCATCCAGTCCCTTTCAGGAAAACGAGTTAACTTGAAACAGTCCACTGAAGGTGTATCTCACTCAAAAAAGACCTGGTTCCTTAAAAAGGAGGCAGTTGCTGTCTAGGCCTGGAATCCTTAATCTACACAGTGTTTTTGCTTTTCCCAGCGGTCCCAGGATGATGTTTTCCTGTTTCCATTTAGCAAAATGCTTGCCTCTTGGATTCGATTTTACAAAACTATAAATAATATTTCAACATTCAAAGCTGAAAGGATTTGCTCACTTGGCTATGGTGGTAGCATGTGTAGAATTTTTTTAAAAAGCGTTCTGACCTTTTGGTGAACAGGAGAACTCAAAATGCTATTGTTAAAATGTGGCATGAAGAAAGTATGATTTAAATGTAAATCTTTTATCTCCAAAGCCATAAAAGACTATGCCTTGAAGGTATGAGAAAATGCAAGCTCTAATGTGGAGCATATAAAAAAAATTAAAACATTTAGTGCTGCCCCAAATCTGCTTTTTGAACTGCAGCTTGCTCATAAAATACTTAGCGTATATAGTATTTTATTTATATTTAAAATAAGCTGTTCTTTAACTATTTAATTTCTGGTTTCTTGGCTTTAGGTTCTAAAACTCAAGACCTCAGTGCTGCCTGAAAACTCTGCCTTTCTCCTTCTGTCACCCTCTAAGTTTGCCTTTCCACTGCAATATAGGTCAGTGTCCCCGCCGGCACACCTGGCCCTGGAAACTTGCCGGCTGGGATCCCACATTAAGAGCAGAAGCAAACAGGAAGGACTGCGTCCATGCCAAAGGTCATGTTTCCATCTCCACCTCCCTTGACTTGCTCCATGGCCTTGAGGGAAAAGAAATTAAATCTTGTATTTATTTGGATGAAGACATGGGTAGGGCTGGGCTCATGGCACGTTTTGTATATGGCCAGATTGAACACAGTTGGATCTAGTGTTCTTGCCCAGATTTCACTCATCATTTTCCATATGGCTTTACTGGTGCTGATCATACCTTTTGCAAGACCAAGTGTGCTTTCTCCTTTAGGAATATCCTGCTATTCCCTCTTGCTTTTCCTGCCTTCTGGCTCATCTTCTTCCAGCACCTGTTTGCCAGGCTTTCTTCCCCAGCACCATATGCAGACCAGGTAGAAGTCTCCTCTCCCTGTCCTCAGAAGAGATGAATGTCTTCTGCTGCATTAAGTTGGGTATTTGTTTTACTTGGCACCAAGGTTTTACTTGGGAGCCTTTGAATCAGGAACCCCATCTTTTGTGTCGAACATTGGCACATAATGGACATGTGATAAGTTTGTTCCATGTATAGAAAAATGCATTTTGAATTTGGGATTTTTTTTTAACCTTTTACAAAACCTGAAGTGCACATAGGCCTTTAAGACCATCTTGATTTCTCTACCTTTAATACCCTTCTATCCCATGCTGTCTTCCATATCCTCCCACCAGGCAGATTAGAAATGGTGCCTCATGGAAACTCTTTCCGTCCTACTATGGTCCTCCATAGCACCAGCACAGCTGATTAGTCAATGATGTGTATGGTTTCACATTATTGTTCTCCCACCTAAACTGAATGCCTATGAGAATGAAAGAGCATATTAATGTCATAATGTCATCCCTTGTTGTATTTATAACTCCAAGACAAAGTTTGACCTACAAAAGGCATAATATTGCTTTGTTATTTGAAGGTTGAAGAATCAATCAGTGGTCTCCAGAATACATGTATGTCCCCTTGTCTTCCTGAGATATCTTAATTGCTCCCTTGAGATTTAACAAACAACAAGCAAACACACAAAAACTTTGCCCCAAATTTTTGCTGCTGGTTCCAAACATCTTTTCCAGCTCCATGCCCTTCAAGTCTCGACTCTTAATCCTTTCCTTGGTTGTTGGGCAGTGATATTCACAGACAGATTCAAGACAAGCTCAGAGTAGTCCCAATGTATATTCTTGTCCACCTGTAAAATTTTTCCCTGCATTCTATCTTTATGGAAATGAGACACAGTCTTGAATGTTTTTTCTATCACTAAGCATATACAATAGCAGACATAACAAATATCTATCATTTTGTAATTTAAGGCCTTTGGCACTGTGGGGTAGGTGCTGCCATTCTGTTCTACATTCAAGGGATTCAAGGTTCCCTACTTTGTAGCACAGTGACCATTGTACCATATTAATTCACTCTGTACCATTTCAAAGACTAACATTATGATTGACAAACTGGAAACCACTTTTAATAATTTGTATCAACAGTCATCACAATGCTTATGTCTGCTCTGTCTTGAACATTTGTCTTCTTCAAAACTCGTGTTGGGATTTAATCGCCATTGTAGCAGTGTTGAGGGTTGGGACTGCTCTCATAGGGTTAGACTATGAGGCTTCCAACCTCATGGATGAGTTTGGTGCTGTTATGAAAGTTCATATTTGATCTCTCATAACTTCCTTTATCTTTTCACCTTCTTCATGAAATAATTCAGCAATAAGCCTTTGACTAATGCCATCTTGTCAGGCTTGGACTTCCTAGCCACCAAAACTGTGAACCTATACAATTTCTTTTTTTTTAACTTTTATTAATATTGTTCATATATTTAAGGTATGCAATATAATGGCATTCATTTTTGGAAATTTGTACCTTTACATAACAATCTTGGTTCTTATTTTTTTCCCCATTCCCCTGCCCTCACTTCAACCCCTTCCTCCTTCCCAATTTACAAAGACTTTGTTTCCATTATTTTTCATTTTCTCATATTGATTCCATTCCCTTCTTTCCTTTCCACTACCCCTTCCATTTCCCCTTCCTCTTTGTCCCTTTTCATCCTATTTTGCATTATCTATTATACTTTGTCCTCTCAATTTCTTGTACTAGATAAACTATTCGATATTTACATGTGTGTCCTATTTTCACCAGCTGTTCCTATACATTTTTGTTCACTGTAAATTACCCAGTTTCAGGTATTTTGTGGCAGCATCACAGATGGGCCAAGATATTGTGTGACTGCATAATAATCTTCCCTTTAGGGATATATTCTAAAGAGCTCATTATAAATTAAACTAAAATAAAATTTCATACAAAAAATGTTCTTCACTCTGATGGATTAGATTCTAGGCTCAAACAAAATTAATTTGAAAATTAAAAGTAGATTACATGGGCCGGGGATTTAGCTCAGCGGTTCGGTGGCCTGCCTTGCAAGCGCAACGAACTGAGTTCAATCCCTGGTACCAAAAAAAAAAA
>NW_022900928.1:120776979-120832967 GCF_012274545.1 Fukomys damarensis
TGAGGGTTGGGACTGCTCTCATAGGGTTAGACTATGAGGCTTCCAACCTCATGGATGAGTTTGGTGCTGTTATGAAAGTTCATATTTGATCTCTCATAACTTCCTTTATCTTTTCACCTTCTTCATGAAATAATTCAGCAATAAGCCTTTGACTAATGCCATCTTGTCAGGCTTGGACTTCCTAGCCACCAAAACTGTGAACCTATACAATTTCTTTTTTTTTAACTTTTATTAATATTGTTCATATATTTAAGGTATGCAATATAATGGCATTCATTTTTGGAAATTTGTACCTTTACATAACAATCTTGGTTCTTATTTTTTTCCCCATTCCCCTGCCCTCACTTCAACCCCTTCCTCCTTCCCAATTTACAAAGACTTTGTTTCCATTATTTTTCATTTTCTCATATTGATTCCATTCCCTTCTTTCCTTTCCACTACCCCTTCCATTTCCCCTTCCTCTTTGTCCCTTTTCATCCTATTTTGCATTATCTATTATACTTTGTCCTCTCAATTTCTTGTACTAGATAAACTATTCGATATTTACATGTGTGTCCTATTTTCACCAGCTGTTCCTATACATTTTTGTTCACTGTAAATTACCCAGTTTCAGGTATTTTGTGGCAGCATCACAGATGGGCCAAGATATTGTGTGACTGCATAATAATCTTCCCTTTAGGGATATATTCTAAAGAGCTCATTATAAATTAAACTAAAATAAAATTTCATACAAAAAATGTTCTTCACTCTGATGGATTAGATTCTAGGCTCAAACAAAATTAATTTGAAAATTAAAAGTAGATTACATGGGCCGGGGATTTAGCTCAGCGGTTCGGTGGCCTGCCTTGCAAGCGCAACGAACTGAGTTCAATCCCTGGTACCAAAAAAAAAAAAAAAAAAAAAAATTAGATTACATAATTAAACTTCCAAATTTTGAAAATAATGTTATCATACAAAATAAAGTTTTGTTATTAGGAAATATGTTAAAATATTAAGGGATAAAGGGACAATTGACTCTTAAATAGTTTACACATGTGTGTGTATGTGTTAACATGTGCCTATATGTGTGTGTGAATGAGAAAAATGGGAGAGAGAGAGAGAGAGAGAGAGAAATAGAGAGAGAAAGTGGGCAAAGAAACAAGGATGAAACAAATGGTTCAAAATCTAAACTGTTAGTGAGTTTGAATAAAAATTGTATGGTTATAATGATCTTCAACTTTTTCTGTAAAGTTAAAATTATGTGAAAATAAAAAGTAACAAAAAGATTCTGCATGGTGTTATTTATAAAAGTGAGAAAAATAGAAGCAACATTCATATTTCAAGTAGGAGAAAGGCTAATTAAATTGACACATTCATATGGTGGAAAACAAAGGTGTCATTAAAATTGTTTACAGGCCTGAGGAGGTAGCTTAGTGGTAAAGCACTTACTTGTTTTTTTTTTGTTGTTGTTTTATATTTTTGATACTGAGGATCAAACTTGGGACCTTGATCTTGTGAGGCAGGTGGCAGAACCACTGAGCTAAATCCCTAGCCCCCTTACTTGTTATGCTTAAACCCTGAGTTAGATCCATGCTACTGTTTTCCCAAAATAAAACTTGTCTTGAAAAAAATTTGTCAAGTAAATATAATTATGTGTAATTTATAGCTAAGTAAAAAAATATAAGAAATTATCAACTACTGATGCAATTATGGTTGATTTTTGTTTTCTGTTAAACTTCCTTATTTTTCATATATTTAAAATTGTAAGCATGCGCTGGTTTTACCAAAAAAAAAAAAAGAAAGAAAGAAAAACTGATTTCAATTTCTTGTCTTTATTTTCTGCTCTGCTCATCTATTTGTTTATTTGCTAGCAATGACTAAAAAAATGTTCATCCTTTCTCATGAAATCTTTCACTAGAAGGGTAAGTTCAGGGCCAAGTGATGTAATGAAATTCTATGTCAGAATGATACCAATATAGATGTTTGCCCAAACCTACACTTTCTGTTTACATTGTAAACTTCCAGTACAGGAAATACAGTTTTGTTATCATTTTATGATAGTTCACAATCATGTGAACAAGCTGCTTTTTGATAATGAGATGATTTAAATTCTGGATATTTGACCGTCCTTGAAGCAATGACTTCCTGAACCAGAAAACTCAGCTTAACAACTGACTCCTAACTAATCCATATGACCTTGATGATACTTTTAAATCTTTCTGAGCTCTAGTTTTCGTACCTACAAAATTGGACTGTAGCTACTGTTCTTCTGTAACTGCAAAGATTGGATGGGATAACACACGTATAAGAGGTACACAGTGTACCTCCAATAAGTTAGATTTCAGTGCTGTTGTTGAAATTATCTTGTGTTTTCTACATCCTGAGAAAATGAAAAGGAATTTATAATCATTTCCTTTCAACCAATAAGTCCCAAGACCTGTGAAAACATCCTAGCTCTAACCACGATTTGTCATTCCAAAAAGATAAAAGAGAACAAATTAAAATATAATTATCTTCATATACTTGAAGTTTTAACAAGTCAGATTCTTTCATGAAATTCAGAACCATTTACTTAAGTCTAAAGGAATAGTACTTAAGTCTAAAGGAATAGTACCCCAACCCTTTGTGAAAGGTCTGAAATTCCACAAAACAACAAAAGTAATTCTTCTTGTTCCCTATAATGAATGTTACCCAAGGAGGAGTTAATTGTTGGAAATCTCCACCTTGGTTACTTTCAGGTTTTCATGGCCTGCAGTTGTTTATGCCAGAGGGTTGTGTCTGGGTTTTCCAAGCATGCCTTCTGAAGAAAGTCAGCAATAAACTGAAATTGGTTGAACAGAAGCAATGGGCAAGCTAGCCAGAGCTGAAGGACCCTTCCCTCACAAAGGCATTGTGCTCCTTCTCCTGCAAGGGTCACCTGTTTGAGTGAGGATATAAAGATCAGAAAGGTTAAGATTTTGAGGGTCAAAGATGAAGGACTGCAAGGCCTTTGACTTGTCCTCCTTTGTCTGTCTAATAATTAATTTTGATTGCCTACTTGACTGGGCTAAGGGATATGGAAAGAACTGGCAATGCACACTTACGGATGTGCCTGCAAGGGTGTTTCCAAAGAACTGGCATGTGAGTCAGTGAACTGAGTAGAGAAGACTCCCTGAGAGTGTATGTGCCACCATCTGAAGGGCTGTTGGCCCAGATCAAGTAAAAAATCAGATACAGGTAAGCTAGCTCTCCCTTTGGCTGTCTTTTCCCAAGGAGATGCTTTTCAGCTACTGTTTTCCATGAACATCTCTGCATTTGAATATAGACTTGCATCACAGGTTTTTTAGATGACTTTTGGGTTTTCAGCCTCAGACTGAACCTCCATTGTTGACCTCTTTCTCATTCTGAGGGTTCCAGCTTCCTGGACTAAGCAGCTACCAGTCATCCTGGCTCTCTAACCTGCAACCCCTTGCCCCTATGGAAATTTTCAGCCTCTGAGATAATGTAAGCCTAGCAAATCCCTTCTTATAAGTACATATATCCTGACAATTACATATATCCTATTGGTTCTGCTTTTTCTGTTTTACTGTTTGTCTAGACAACCTTGATGAATGCAGATTTTTGGTGGTATGGTTTTCTTGCTGCAACTACCTGACAGTGTGCAAGATCATTTAGAAATGGTTTATGGAAGGACTTTGGGGGATGTTTGGCAGAGCAAGCTAGAGAAAGGCTGGTGTGTTAGAAGTGGAGATTAATGGATAATTCTTGCAAAAGCTCAGAAGACTAGAACATAAGGAGAAATGAGGATGGTCAAGGATATGCAGATGAAGTTGGACATGGAATGATGGATTTATTGGGAATGGGTCTAGTGGCCTGCCTTGGAACACGGTATGAGAGATTTTGGAGGCATTTTTTCAATGCCCAGTTACTTTGTGTCAGATGAAGGATGAGTTTACTCGGCAGAAGAAATTCTAAGGCAGCATCCGGGCAGTACACAGTATTTCTGGTAACTTTTAGCAAAATTTATATTAAGAATTGGGAGCAAAAAATAATCAGAGCATCTATTTTGCCAGGGATTTAGCTCAGTGGTTCCACCACCTGCCTCACAAGGACAAGGACACGGGTTCAATCCCCAGTACCAAAAAACAAATCATCATCATTGTCATCATCATCATCATCATCATCAATCATCATCATCACATAAAGATGCTGAAAATGCCCAGCCTGGCCAGAAAAGGAGTCATGTAAAGGGGTAACTGAAAAGGGTGGGTTTGCTAAAGAGATTAACTTGTATATAGCAAAATCTGAGACAAAATGAAAGGTATTTGAGGACATTCTCTGACCTTGCCAAGGTGGCAGACATCACATACACAGAAACTGAGAAATGCAAATTATTTCAAAACCTTTCCAGGGCTGGACCGATGCAGAAAAGACTCCCTAGATAACCTGCCAGCTCTGGAATACCCCAGAATGTATTTTTCCATGAATAGACAATAAAATATTCAAAGGCTTCTGTAACCATGGCTCAAGTAGGCCCAGGCACAGATCACACTGGTGACATGATGATGATTTTGAAGGCATGAAAAGGGCAGAAGTTGTGGAGTGACAGCCCCTTCCACTGCAATTCACAGGAAAGCCTGGGAAGCCAGGTAGTATAATACACAGTGAGAGTTTCTGCCAGAAGCCCACAACAAGACTATGTATGCATGGAGTTGTAAAAGTGAGGCTTAAGCTACAGTGGAGACCCATGGAAAGAGAGGTTCCCATAGTAGTTCTACTTGGAATTGGTGGAAACATTAAGAGCTAGGGACTGGGAGGGGATATTTAAATCATTGGTGGTGTGCTCTGGAATGGTGCTGTGGGACCTTGGTATCTTTTGCTGTCTATTTTGTTTTCTGTCCATAAGGACAGCAGTGTGCTCCACCATAGGGCATCTGACATTGTTATCCAGCACCCCCACTAGAAGCCCAAAGCAATGGATCTATCTGCCCAATCACTTACTAGAATGTCTGAAGTCATGAACCACAATAAACCATTTATCTTTATGCTACTTATCTGTTATTTTAGTATGATGGTGGAATGCTATTAACACTCTGGAATAATAAAATCAATTCATAATGTATTTTAAACTGGAAATAGGGCAATCATTCAACCTGTAGGGAGATACAAGAAATATTTAGAGTCTAAGAAAGAAATAAGGTCCCTCAATTCTTTATTATTGCTATCTGGTTTTGCAGAGTTTCTATGAACTAGTGCACTCCAGTGTGGGTACATACAAATTTTGTTCAGTGACAGAAGGAAAGTGAACAAGGAAAAGTGAATAGGGAAGTGTTTAGGACAGTGATGAGAATGGGATTCCTGGATGTAAACCATGTTCCTAGTTTCCAGGGCCTTTCCACTTCACTGTACACTAGCTCTGTCTCTCCCTCTCCCTGTCCCTCTCCCTCTCTCACCTCACCTCACATTCACCTCACAAGTGTCTATTTCTCTCCTCTGGCAGAGCTCAGCTGACAGTCTCTAAATCCCTCATAAATATTAGCTAACAGTAATGATGCGCCCTGCTTCTCCCCAAGGGCATTTACATCCAGGAATAAATAAGTTTTCGTGTCCCAAGAGAATGAAGTTGTAATGATGAAATAATCAACATCGAGTTTCCGGCTAAATGTAAGATTCATTCATTCCACAGGTTTTATTCGAAGTGTTTAGCGTAGGTGTCAAATCCCAGTCTTACCAAAAGTCATGACAAAAGTCTTGTGATCTAGCGAGGAAGTGTGTTACCCTGTAATAAAATGCCTATAACCCGTCTTCAGTACTGACATGCACAGGGCTACCCAGAGCACAGTGGAAGATTTCTGGGAGCGGGGATCAGGGATGGCAAGAGCAGTCAGCGGAAGAACACTGCCGTTGTCGCATCTGCTCTTGTTCTGTCCATTTCACAAGTGGCCACGCTGAGGAATAAAGCAGCGAGTATGGGGGAGCCCACGCTCCTTCTGACTGCTCAGTCATGGCCCATTTCCCCGGCTGTGTCCAGCTCACACGCTTTCCAATTCAGGTGAATGTTTATGCACCAGTGCCGAGATTCGCGCCTCTTAGAGGAAGAACCGGTCACCTTGGCTTACATGGCTTAGAAGTTTCAGGCCAATTCTCAAGGGAAATCTCCTGACGTGAAAATGTAAACTATGCTTTCCCCTTCTTTCCTTGGAAGAAAGAATGGCAAATGATAGTCAAAAAGAATGCAGCACGCTTCATCCACCAGCCAAGTGTTGCCTGGAAGAAAACTGACTTCCTGGATAATAATAGGTAGATGGATGGTTAGATAGACAGACACAGAGACAGACAGGCAGGCAGACAAAATGCTTGGAAGCATCAACAGAAGTAAAAATAAAAGTAATTATTTCATATCATTTTAATTTTAAAGTTCTTAAAAAGTTAAGTGGAGTCTGATTTCACCAAAACCCTTGGAGAAAAATCTTGCAAATATCTTTGTTCTTCCAAAACCTGCACGAGTTTACTTGTGCATTAATTTCACAAATATTTGATGCTTATTGTGTTCTAGCACAGTTCCGGGACCACAGAAACAGAAAGATAACTGCCATAAAGGCCTTGCCTTCAAACATGTCAATCCTGGTAGGAGAAACAGCCAGGAAAAGAAACAACTCCTGCTTAGTTCAGTTCTGCTGGGCAACATGGGATATTACCTGAGCCACACCTGTGAGCAAGGGATAAGGTGGGCCACCCAGGCCAGGAAGCAAAGCTGACAGGGGGACTGATACATGTGTAGCTGATGTCCAGGTGCAAGGAGAATGAGGAGGTGCAAGCGAAGCAGCAGCTGAGGCCAGAGACTGAAAGAACGGATAGGGAGCAGTAAGGGAAAACCAAGGCTCAGAAATTTGAAGTTTTCTTGAGAACAATAGAAAGCTGGTAACATCAGCCTGTCCTTCTAGGCAGACTATAGTATAGGAGGAGGGAGGGTAGCAGAGACACAGATGATGCAGCAAATATTCATGTACCTATTTTGGGAGGTGCGAGGAGAATATGTGAAGGAAAAGGAAGCTGAATTCCACCTGGTAAAGTACAGCTTCATTAATTTATGCCTTGCATAAAGACATAAAATGATAGAATTCAACTTAGGCAGAACTAAATTCCACCTTTACATTATTACAAAATTTAGAAAAGTACTTGAAGGAAGATAATACTCTGTAGACCAGACTGTTCTGAGCCTCTTTTTAAAAAGCAAATTCTTCCTGGTTTTGTTGAACTAGTAGATTGTGTATCAACATATCAAAAAGGTCCTTGGCTGATTACAAATAAATGTTATTTCTTCATTAAAGCTAACCTGGTGTTTCACTCATCTTGAAATGATATACCTACATTTTTAAAAATAAAAAGCTAGTGGCAGCAATTTAGAACTGGCATCTCTCCAATATAAGGATTTATTCTACTAGCTTTAACTGATTTGCTCACAGTGTTAGCAAGCAATTTTGGAATTGTGTAATCAAAATCTAAACGGATCTTAATAACCCCCCAAAATTAATATGTCTACTGCAATGTGAGCAATTTATTCCCTTCACATCGGTAGATTCTGGTTCACTGATTAATAAATTCTAGATTATTTGTAGGGAAAACATATGAACAAAGTCGTCTTTTAGGTTGGCCTTTAATTTTTTTTTCATTTATTTTCATTGGGTTTCTTCCATCAATAGTAAGTCCTTCATTTCTCAAATCTTGGGCACAGCTATGTACCAGACTTCGCTATTCGGTCTATGGTCGTGGATGATGGGGGCTCAGCTCCTGCCTTCAAAGGGGTCACCATCTGGTTAGGGACACTGGGATATAAACAAACCCCTATTAAATGATGCAATAAATCCCATTATGGGAGTTTATTTAGGGGACTGTGTGAACTTGGAAGAGCCAGAATCCTGCCATCCAGAGGATACATTTAGCCACTTGGCTTCTCAGAGTAAATGGTTTTTTGAGGTGACTTTGAAAGCTTGATGAAAGCGCATAATAGATAAACACCATCCAGGCTGAAGAAATGAAGACATATGGAAAGGTAGGTATGTTGGAGAAAGTGCGACTGGTTAAGACTGAGTGGATATTCTCCATAGAGAAGACATAGGGAAAGGGTGGGGAATGGTGGGGGATGCATCTCACTAAGACTTCACATTCCGTTCTAAGTGTCTTCAAACAGCTGTTAAGCCATACAGACATGAGTTTCGTGCACTCCTTTCTGTAGACTTGTAATGTCATTTATTTATGTGTGCATTGTTCCCAGAAGCTGATCCAATGAGAGGGATGTGATAGATTATGAGAAACCAAGACCCAAATCTGACTGTCTTCCCTGGCATAGTTTACAGTATGATAAAAAAAAATCTCACTTAGCACATCTACTTTAATTTATTTTTCAATCCATCACACAAGCAATCAGGTAAGTTAAGAAAGGCAGTCAAAATTAAGTTCCAGTGATTTTAATCACAAAAATGCACAAATATAATTTGAAATATAAGCAAGTGAAGGGAAGAAAGTGGCAGAGGAGTGTGCATACACACTTGTTGCATACGCTGCATACATGTGTGTGCGTGTTTATGTTTACTTTTGAACTCAACACTTTAGGCAGGCATAGGGCTTTTGAGAAATAAGAAATACCCTTGGGGTAAAGTATTAATCACAAACACCCAGGAAAAGCAGTTTCAAAGACTTTACTGGAACATCCAGAGCCAACACAAGGAGACTCAAAGCATAACATTGATGACATAAACCTAAGAGAAGGAAAGAATTCAGAATGATAGGAAAGTTATTTTCTAGACACCTCCTGAGAGGTTTGGGTCTTCTCTGGGGGGAAAAGAGAGAGAGAGAAGAGCTTATTGTCAGATTCTTGGGCTAACATTCAAGCCCCCTGAAACTGGATATCCTGTTGTTGAATACAAAAAGCCCAAGATGTATTCTGTGGATTATACGACACAAATATAACCAGCAAAAAGAAATTCTTAGAAAAGTCACATCATTCTCAGAGAAGTTATCCCTTCTTCTGCAAAAGAAAAAAAAAATCACAGAGAATACCTAATGGATGAAAAATATGAGGGAGCTCCCAGTTTTCTATGGCTACAAAGCAGTATGGTAAAGTAGTAAAAGTCTTTCTATGCCCCCAAGAGGGATACAGAAAATCTGGGAGGCTGGATTCTTGTTTGAGCTCTTGATGGAGCAAGAAGTAGACAGCCAAGGCAGGAAATGAACCACCCCACAAACAAAATGACATAGTAGGGGTCACAGAATACTGAATTGACTGAGTAGCTGCCCAAATATGAGTGACTATTAAACCAGAAGTGGTTGAATTGCCTTAATTTTCCAAAACCATATTATCTGCCACCAGCAGAAGTGGGTTCTCACAAGTTTTAAGTCATCGCCCTGGCTTGGACTCAGAGCTACCTCTACTGCATGGTCCGGCCCAAACTACGGGCCTCCTCTGGAGCCACGCCATTTTCAGTAGGCGCCACTGATTGGATCTGACACAGTGCCAGGAGAGTAGCCGCATGGGTGCCTCTGAGCACCGTTGCCCCCGCCGCTATTAGACCCCCTGACTGAGCCAGTCCTTGGACGCACTCTGCAGAGGCATGGCGGGCTATAAAGGGTGGTGATTGATCCTATTATGTTCCTGATTGTATCAATAGGTATAAAGGATAGGGTTTGATTTGATGAGTTGTTTTCTCAATTATGACAATGAGAATGTCTATAAGTCATTAGAGAATCAAAGACTGGGATGCAACAATATCAGGAAGATTTAATGACCCAGAGCTAGATTCAAGGACAACACAACAACAAAAATAAAGATGAGAAAACACTAAAGCAAGCCACAAAAACAGACTTCCAGTCCACCAATGGCAAACAGTAGGGCAAAGGAGGATGAAAAATCAGATCATCAACCTCCAGAACACTCAGAACTCACAGCACAGGAAGTAAAAAAACTGATCAATCAAGCTCTAGAAAAAAATTCAAAACAGAAATTATTTCACAGATAACCATAGAAATGGTGAGCAAAATGAAAGACATGATTCAAGACTCCAGAACAGAAACTGACAAAAAAATAAATGAGCTTAGGAACATCATAGAAGCCATGAAGGCCCAGCATAAGAAATAAATGGAAACAATGAATGTCCAACATAGGAAAGAAATGGAATTCATCAAACAGATTCAAACAGATATACAGGAGATTAAAAACTCCATTGAAAGCATATGCAACAGAATAAAAGATTACTAAGATAGAATCTCAGATATAGAAGATAGGATAGCAGACAGTGACCATGAAAAGAGAGGTCTCTTAAAAACAGTAAGGGAACATGAGAAATCAATCCAACAACTCCTAGATGATGCAAAGAAGAATAACATACGACTGATAGGAATCCATGAAGTATGAGGAGAAAATGCAAATGACTTAAAAAAGCTGTTCAAAGAATTAATGACAGAAAACTTCCCAAACAGAGGGGAAGAATTAGACTTACAGATAAGTGAGGCATATAGAACACCAACTAGCCATGATCAAAAAAACTATACCTAGACATATAATAATCAAGATCCCAGAAACCCAACAGAAGAACAAAATACTACAAGCAGTAAGAGAAAAGAAACAAATCACATGAAAAGGAAAGCACATCAGAATCACAACAGACTTTTCAACACAAATCCTCAGGTCAAGGAGAACCTCGAGTGAGGTATTTCAAGTCCTAAAAGAAAGCAACCTACAACCAAGACTGATGCATCCTGCAAAACTCTTTTTCAAAATGGATGGAGAAATAAGATACTTCTGTGACAAAGAACTTGAGAAACTTCATGAATACTAAACCAGCACTACAAAGAATTTTAAACAATATCCTAGAAAAAGACAATGAAGGTCACAACACCAGGAGGCCCAACAGACCAAATCAAATAGCCAAGGCAAGAAACTAAAAGGAGAGGAAAAAAAGAGTCAACAAAAGGACAATAACATGACAATAATAAGTCAGTACATATCAGTTATAACTATCAATGTCAATGGCCTCAATTCACCAATCAAGAGAAATAGATTGGCAGAATGGATTAAGAAGCAAAATTCAACAATATATTGTATACAAGAAATACACCTAGGGCAAAAAGAAGCCCATAGACTGAAAGTGAAAGGATGGAAAACAATTCTGCATAAGACAGGAGCCCAGAAGAAAGCAGGGGTAGCAATCTTATTTGCAGACAAAGCAAGCTTCAAACCAAAACTGATTAAGAGAGACAAAACAGGCCACTACATCCTTGTAAAGGGAACAATCCAAGAGGAAGAAATGACAATCATAAACATATATGCACCAAATATAAATGCCCCCAACTATATAAAACAAATATTAAGTAACATGAAAAACTAAATAACCACTAATACAATTGCAGTGGGGGATCTGAATACCCCACTATCACAAATAGACAGATCATCTGGGCAAAAAATCAACAATGAAATACTAGAACTGATCCAAGCTTTCGAACATAGGGATTTATTAGACGTCTATAGAGTGATCCACCAAACAAAATCAGAATATACATTCTTTTCAGCTGCACACGGGTCATTCTCCAAGATAGATCACATACTAGCTCACAAAATAGGTTTGAATACATGCAAAAGAATTGAAGTTATTACCTGTATATTATCAGATCACAGTGCAATAAAGCTGGAGATCAATAGCATAAGAAACCATAGGAACTTCACAAACACATGGAAATTGAACAACACTCTCCTGAACAATCAATGGATCACAGAGGAAATTAAAGAAGAAATAAGACAGTTTTTACTTTTACAAATAAACAAAAATGCAAATACAACATACAGGAATCTATGGGACACTCTGAAAGCAGTTCTATGTGGAAAATTCATAGCACTGAATGCCCACATTAGGAAAACAGAGCAAGCTCAAATCAACAACCTAACGTTGACTCTTAGACTCCTAGAAAAACAAGAGCAAGAAAAACCCAAAGCTCGAGCAAGAGAGGAAATTTTAAAGATTAGAGCTGAAATCAATGCAATGGAAACTAAAAAAAAGATAAAAAATAAATGAATTGAAGAGTTGGTTTTTTGAAAGAATAAATAAAATCAATAAATCCTTAGCAAACTTTATCAAAAAAAGGAAAGAAAAGGCTTAGATTCATGCAATCAGGAATGAAAAGATGAAGTCACAACAGATCCCACAGAAATCCAGAGGATCATTAATACATACTATGAAAACCTGTACTCTAATAAAATGGAAAACACAGAAGAAATGGACAGATTTTTAGATACTTATGAATTACCAAAGTTGAATGAAGAAGATAAAAACATTTTAAACACCCCAATCACAATCAGTGAAATTGAAAATGTAATTAAAAACGTACCAACAAAGAAAAGCCCAGGTCCTGATGGATTCACTGCTGAATTTTACAAGACATTTAGAGATCTACTGCCATTATTCTTCAGACTTTTCAATGAAATTGAAAGAGGAGAAATACTTCCCAATTTATTCCTGGAAGCAAATATCACTTTGATTCCCAAACCTGGGAAAGATGCAACTAAAAAAGAACTACAGTCCAATCTCCTTAATGAATATAGATGAAAAAATCCTCAATAAGATACTAGCAAACAGAATACAGAGTATCATCAAGAAGATCACACATCCTGACCAAGTTGGATTTATTCCAGGGATGCAAGGATGGTTCAACATACGTAAGTCAATAAATGTAATACACTATATTAAAAAAAAAAATCAAGGACAAGAACCACATGATCCTCTCAATAGAGGCGGAAAAAAACATTTGACAAAATTCAACACCCATTCATGATAAAAACTCTGCAAAACATTGGAATAGATGGTCTATGTCTCAATTTAATAAAGGCTATCTATGAAAAACCAACAGCCAATATCATATGAAA
Source organism: Fukomys damarensis (assembly GCF_012274545.1). Taxonomy (NCBI): domain Eukaryota; kingdom Metazoa; phylum Chordata; class Mammalia; order Rodentia; family Bathyergidae; genus Fukomys; species Fukomys damarensis. The sequence continues at coordinate 120,789,851 of NW_022900928.1, forward strand.
TGGCCAAAAACTGAAAACGTTCACGTTAAAATTAGGAACAAGACAAGGATGCCCACTATCACCACTCCTCTTTGATATAGTTCTGGAAACATTAGCCATAGCAATTAGACAAGAGAAAGAAATTAAAGCAAAAAGATAGGAAAGGAAGAAGTTAAACTGTCATTATTTGCTGATGATATGATACTCTACATTGAAGACCCAAAAAACTCTACCAAAAGACTTCTAGACTTAATTGACAGATTCAGTAGAGTAGCTGGATGCAAGGTCCACACCCAAAAAATAACAGCCTTCTTGTACACAAATTACAGACTCACTGAGAGAGAAATTAGGGAAACAATTCCTTTTACAATAGCATCCAAAAAATGAAGTGTCTGGGAATCAATCTAACAAAAGAAGCAAAAGACCCCTACACTGAAAACTACAGCACTCTAAAAAAAAAAGAGATTGAGGAGGATATAAGAAGATGGAAAGATATCCCCTGCTCCTGGGTAGGAAGAATCAACATAGTGAAAATGGCCATACTACCAAAACTGCTATACAGATTCAATGCAATGCCTATTGAAATTCCAACACTATATTTCACGGAACTAGAAAAAAGAATCCAAAAATTCATTCGGAACCATAAGAGACCTAGAATAGCAAAAGCTATCCTAGGCAACAGGCACACGGCAGCAGGTATAACAACTCCCAATTTGAAACTATACTACAAAGCCAGTATGATAAAAACAGCATGGTACTGGCAAAGAAACAGACCTGAGGATCAGTGGAACAGACTGGAAGACACAAAAACAACTCCAGATGTACTCAGCTACCTCATCTTTGACAAAGGAGCTAAACATCCCCACTGGAGGAAAGATAGCCTCTTTAATAAAAGGTGTTGGAAAAACTGGATCTCAACCTGCAAAAGATTAAAACTAGACCCTTATCTGTCACCATGTACTAAATTAAAATCCAAGTGGATTAAAGATCTAAATTTCAAAACAGAAATGCTAAACTTGCTAGAAGATATGTTAGGCAGAACTCTGGAAGACATTGACATAGGAAAAGACTTTATGAACAAATCATCAGTAGCATGGGAACTAGCAGAAAGAATCAACAACTGGGATCTCATCTTATTAAAAAGCTTCTGCACTGCAAGAAAAACCATCAACAAAACTAAGAGACAACCTACAATGTGGGAAAAACTTTTTACCAACTGCTCCTCAGACAAAGGACTATTATCTAAAATATATAAAGAACTCAAAACAACCAGTCCCCCCTAATATAAAAACCCAATTCAAAAATGGGCATCTGAAGTGAACATTTGTCAGACAAAGAAATAAAAGCAGCAAGTAAATATATGAAAAAGTGCTCCACATCACTGGTCATTCGAGAGATGCAGATGAAAACAACACTGAGATTTCACCTCACCCCACAAAGAATGGCTGCTATCAAGAAATCACACAATAACAAATGTTGGCTCGGTTGTGGGGAGAAAGGAATCCTTCTGCATTGTTGGTGGGAGTGCAGACTGGCGCAACCATTATGGAAGTCAATATGGAGACACCTCAAAGAACTAGGATTAGATGTCCCATTTGACCCAGCCATGCCTCTGCTGGGTATCTTCCCAAAAGAATTAAAAGAATCATACCACAGTGATACATGCGCACCTATGTTTATAGCAGCACAGTTTGTAATAGCTAAAATTTGGAAACAGCCCCTTTGCCCATCAGTTGGAAACTGGATAAAGAAGATGTGGCTTTTCTATAAAATGGAATACTACTCAGCCATAACGAATGAGAAATTAGATTCATTCATATGTAAATGGGTACATTTTGAGGATATACTCCTAAGTGAAATAAATAAGTCACACATATGCAAATACCGAATAGTTTCTCTGGTGTGAAAAACTAAAATAGTACTCAAGATCCTAATGGGACAATTAGCAAAGTGAAATAGAAAGAAAAAGACCAAAGGTGTAGGGACAGTGAGAAGGCTAGGCAAAGGCAAACAAGGGAAAAGGAAAAAAATATGAGAAAATGCAAAAATGAAATTAAAGTGTTTGAAGGTGGGGAGGGGAGGAGGGGGTGAAGGGAGGGCAGGGACAAGGGGAAAAAATGAGAACCAAGACCTGGCATGTAAAGGTACAAGATCCCCGTAATGAATGTAACTTTACTGTCTACCTAGAATGCACCAATAAATTTAATTTAAAAGAAAGAAAGAAAGAAAAAAAAGAAGTGGGTTCTCATGAACTGAGCTGCTCTGAGCTGCTCATTGTTCAACTAATCTCCCTATAACAATTCTATCTTATAGGTGACAAGTGGGGCTCCCAAAAGCATAACTTCAAAACTAAGTAAGGCATCAGGGGCTTGATTGGTAGGAGTAACATTGGTGCATTCTATTGGCTGTCAGTTGACTGAAAACACAGGAAATTAATCAGTCCTTACTGGAACCCACCTAAAGTGCTTGAGCTCATTGGCATTTTCCTATAATTCTTTTCAAACTGGATTACCAGCAGGCTCTGTTTTTAAAGAATGATACATAATGATGATTTATCCAAAGGAAAGGATGGCATGGCCTCCTAATTCAATCCCTGCAGGTTGAATGCATCTTTAACAGTTTTAAGGAACAGAGTCACTACCCACCTCACTCCAACAACACTTCATTCTGGTGTTACTCAATAGTGGAAAGGTCCTGCCAAGAGACTTAAAATACTTGGAGAAAGCTGTTTCCTCTCCAATCCTACCTGACAGATAAGATAAAGAAACAGAGCCATTGAATTCTGTATGTTTCCCTGGATGTGCAAGAGGAACAAGACTGTTTTATTGTCTGAGATCTGATTTCCTAACTGACACATCCATTGTCCCTCCCATTACAAAACCTGATAAGATACTTTTGAGCAGAGTATGGAAGAGGCCAGTCCTGTCCTCAAGGACAAGATACTTGTATGCACAGTGATCTTCAGGGTTCTTTCAAGTCACACATTTTTAAGTCCAAATATCAACAAATATTCTTTTGTGTGACACACACTAGCCTTGTGGTGCAATGACAAAGGTGACATACAGAAAAATTCAGTACCACTCTCCAAACATTTGAGCTATAAATCTATTTCTGTGGGAAGCAAGGTATCGGAAAACCTCACATTACTTCCAACCAGAAAGCAACTGGGCCAACTGGTCAATTGTAGCAAAAAAGTCATTTTTCAATGCAGTCATTGTGTTTAAATGGAGAAAAACAAAGTTGATCTCTTCAAGTCAGGACCTAGAAACAAGTGTGTGTAATTACTAATTATATACTTAGGGGTTTATTCTTCCCTAGATACAAATGTCTGACTTCCCCCAAAATTAATCAGAGCTACAGTCTAATGTGAAAGGGAGACTAGGCTTGTGGCTACCAATGTATAAGTAATGAAATTCCCTTATAAGCCCACGTTGCCCCATAATGATACCACATTTTTGAAGCTCAACTTTGTTAAATAGCAAAGACTCAATCCAACTATTCACAGTAAAGCTTTCCAAGGAAAAGACCCCGGTGTATATTGAATATTTTAGTACTTTCTTAGAAATGATTAGCTTTTTAATTACTTTAAATAGGGTTAAGAAAAAACCTCTTTTATGATTGTTTTGGTAAGTGGTAGATTCAGGAGTTGAGTAGAAACAGAATTTTATCAAATCCTTAATTTTTCCCTTTCCTTTCCAAATACATTAATTAAAAAAATAATCTACCGCAAAGTGTATGAGGTGAAATGACTGCATGCTATTTATAAAGAAGAGTTGAGGACAGAAACAGTGTTATAAAACAGAACAATACTATACATTTTAAATAGAAAACTGACTTGCCACTCAATGTACTTAAGCATATTTTCAGGTAATTATTTTCTGCTTGTAGACTAATATTCATTGGTGCAAAAGTAAGAAATAGAGATAGAATTTATTCTACCACCTAAGGATTACCCAGATAAACATTTTCCATTTTTCAGTTTTTCACAGATACATTTATTTTTGCAAAATTAGATTATCAGCTCAGTTTAGTTTTGTGTTTTTTAAGACTCTTACTAGGCATTTTTATGATATTTTATTTAAAAATTTGTGAAAACATAATTCTAATCAATCTGTTCCTTGAAAATATTTTAATGTACTTAAGAATCATAATTATTCAAGTTGTTTTGCCTTCTCTGTTGTGCTATACATAGGCTGTGATCTACATTCTTATACCCACTTCTCTCTATATCAAATATCTGAATGTCTTTCTATATATAAGATTCATTAGCAGGCTATGTTCAATAATATTTTTATCTAGCTGACAAAAAAGCAGCACAAATACATCTACAAAGTAAAACACAAGAAGACAGTATGAAAAATCATTCTGGTTCACACCCTTTGCCACTCTTTGTCTTTTCTAGGCACAATGTTATTATCAGGTTCTATATTGCAATTCCAGACTTTTTGTTGTTGTTGTTGCAAAATGCCTTATTTGAAAGGCTGATTTTTTTAGTTCATTTGTTTGCCGTTAGTTGTACCAAGAAGGAGGTACTTAGTGGATGCAGAATCTACTGATGATAAAGGTCATAATTATTGTTTCTGTCCACCATGTTCTTTCCCCCTTTTTTCTTTGGGGAAACAAAGAAAGGAACAGGGACCAAAGCCAGGCCAATCGAGGTATGCCACTCTGATCCTTTCCCATAAAGATTGCTTTTGAAAAGTCCACACGACCCAGGCCGGAAATCAAGACCCTTCATGGCATTTACATATTGTAACTGGGAAAAGGAAGTAAGCTCCCTGACAGAGCGCATAATGGTGTGACCGACCACCACGAAGAGAATGAGGTCAGTTCACAAGAAACAAAACCAAGAAATAAGATAGAGTAACCCAGGGACATTATTTGAACCCATAGGCCAAGTATCAAGTGACTAGAGCTAATGAACCCACTTTATTTTTTAGAAACTAGCTCAAGTTAAGCTTTTGTAACTTATAACTAAAAGAAACTAGACTTCTCTAACAGAAGGTGACCTTTTTGTGAGTAACAACAACTTGCCACCAGCAAAAGAAGAGAGAGTGTAGATATTACCTCAAATGGATGCCGCGAAACAACAGAGCTCAAAGGAATCTTCCAGGAGGATGGCTTTTATGAAACAATACCTGTGTGCCTAATGGTGACTTGAGAAATTGACATAAAATACAATGTAATCACTGTGCTGTACCTCATGTGTGCAGATATTTGTGTGCACTGTAGAGGGTGGAAGTTCTAGGAAACACTTTTTCTGGTGCAGCCTCCAAAATCAAATTATTTAGCTACTGCTATTCAAATTAGCTTGTTATTTTTATGTGAATTTATGCTTCCTTTTTTATTTCCATTTTTTATGAATGAGAGAATTTAGAACAACTATTTATAAAGACTGAGCACCAGAAATATAGGTTAAATATAATTCAAACAAACATGTGTAACTTGGTAGGGAGGGTCCCTTTCTAGGATCTGAAGTAATCTTTGAAATTTGAGGTTGAAAGGCTTGGTATCAACTGAACTCTCACCCATCTGAGGTTGAGATTAACAGGGCTGTTTTCTGGACTTCGCCAGGGTACCTAATGGGAAGAATCAACCGATATTCACAAAAACTTAATATATCTAAGTAAGTTGACATGCCTAAGTACTCCTCTCCCACACACAGTCACATATACATGCACACAAGTGCTCACACCTTCACATTTTGCTGGTTAAACTTAATGGTCTTATCTTCATTGGCTTGGGAGCTGCCCTAGAGATTCATAAAGTGCCCTTCCGAGTGTGTCTGGATGGATCACAGGGGTGTGAGTTTGGGTGCTACATCTGGTCGCTGGTTCCTTCTTCTCTGGTGCTGTTCCCCTGCTTTGCTTCTGAGTATCATGTACTAAACCACGGTGCCTCACCACACACTTCTGCTAGATGTTTCTGCCTTGGAACCAGATAAACCATGAATTGAATTCCCTGAAAGAGTGAGCTTAATTAAAACACACCTCCCTTCATTTATGGATGTTGGGTGTTATGTCATAGTGACAGGAAAGCTGAGTCATACAGAAAATTGGTGCCAGACAAGTGGGATTATTGCTATGACTGTATTTGACCATGGGGCTCAGAAGCCTTTAGAACTGGTCTGTAGGAGGAGTTTGGAAGAACTTGAGGAATCGTGCTGAAGAAACCTTAGAAAGCTGTAAGCAGAGCTTGATGGATGATTTTTGTTGGAGCTCAGAGGTCCAGAATACTGACTGACATGAAGATGGTACAGGCCAGGCTCAGATTTTAATTGAGAACAAGGATTTCATTGACAATTCTATTAGAGGTTATGTGTGTTTTATGCTGGAAAAATTTTAAAAAATAGATTTTACCCATGTCCTGAGACTTCTCAGAAAACTAAGAGTTGTAGATTAATCAATCTGGCACTGTGAATTTCAAGACAGCTCAAGATTCTGGCTGTGGCATGGGTACTGCTGGCTGCTTTCAGCTAAAATTACAGTAAGAATCAAAGTACAAAAGGTTGAGCAGAAAAATCTGAAAAACTTAAATTTTGGGACAAAAGGAACCATGCGTAGAGCTGAGACCAAAAGATATGGGATGAAAAAGAAACAAAGCACTTTTCACTTCGGACTGTGAGTGAAGCCAGCCAAATAGAGAGGCTTTGTGGGCTGCAACCAGTAAAGCTATAGAGTGGGGCCACCCATGCATTCTGAAACTCACTTCTCACTACTGTGTGCTCAGAATGCTGCAGAGGGAACTATAGGACTTAATGTTTGTTCTGGTGGGTTTCTGATCCTATTCTAGTCCCTTTTTCCTTCCTTTTGGAATAGGAGAATTTACCCTATACCATTTTACCTTGGGATTATGGAACTTGTTTATTTTTACAGAAGATCCTAGCTAAGAATTTGCCTTGAATCTCAAAGGAGACTTGGACTTCTGAAAAAAATTCTAAGGCTTGAGGAAGGGATTAATGTGTTTTCAGTTGTGTGAAAGATAGGTATATCATGTTAGAGAGAATTGCTGACTTATTTTTGTGTTTATTTGGAAAGTAAGTATTATTTAAGGAGAGGTATTTTTATTTCAAGTTAAGAAAGGTGGGATATGGTGGTTAAACTTAGTTTTGTCAGCTTGATTGGCTTAGAAGTCATCTCCATAAAATACAATTCTTGGAGTCCAAATGGTTCATGGAGAAGTGACCTTGGGTCCTATATCAGGCCCCTGACCCTTCCTATCTGGCACTATTCCCCTGCTGTGCTTATGGCCACCATGAACTGAACATCTTTCCTTGTGCTATGATATTTCTCCTTTGGAGCCTGCTGACCACAGACTGAATCCCCTAGAACTGAGAACCAAATTAAACCTCTCCTCCTTTTAGTTGTATATGTCGCATATTATCTCCCAGAGACACAAAACTTGACTAATACACACCTTTGCAACTATACCAGCCACATTATGTCAATCATATTATGATAGCAGGTACTCATTGTAAGAGAGGAAGAAAGAATTGGAATCCACTGCAACTTTGCAATATTTCACTTTGAGTTTATAGTAATAAAGAAGGAGAATGAGAAATTTGCTAGCATTTCATCATTCCTTGATAGTAATTATTTGTAATATAACCCCAGGTAATTTGCCCTCATTAATGCTCATAATCTAGTTGGTTGATTTAGCTGAGATCTAAAAATGCCCCAACCTTCCTGGATCTCTGCTTTCTGTCTTCTTGATATGAATTGTAGGAGCAAAACAAACACAGAGCTCTGTTAGAATTTCCTTTTTTTTTTTTTTTTACAAATGAGCCATAAAATTGTTCATTAATCAGTCCAGGCTCCCAAGGGCCAGGTTGCATTGTGGAGGTTTCCTTTTCCTTGTCTGATCCCCACTTTGTTGAAGAGATTACTCAAACGAAGAAAAAAAAAAGTCACACAGCAATATAAGCCCCAAAGAATGACTTAGGAAAGCCAGCTCTTTTTTTTTTTTTTCTTATGAGCAGCCTCTAGCTTGGTCCAAATTCCCATCATTCAGCACTGCTCAAAACTCTAAAAGTTACTCTTGTTCGCTTTGGAGACCGCTTTAAAACATAAAATATTCTTTTCCCTTTCTGTGAAGGCATGGTGCTCTCATCTACTCAGACAAGCACTACATGTAGGTTCTTTAGCAAAAAAGATTCCTGGGATATCTGGGGTAAGAAGCCATGAACACAGAAAGAATGAGACACTGGAGCGATCTGCTCTGAGTTTGGCATTTCAGGGATTCCCCATCACCAACACCACCACTTACTTCCTGCATGAGGTGTCAGTTCTGACAGCTTTAGCATTTATCTTGAAGGTGTTTCCTTTAGAGGACAGAAGGAGGAGGCATACATCAAGCTTGAGCTGTGCGTGAGAGGAGCAGCCCCAGACTGCCTGCCTGTAGGGCTGCAGACCTCTTAGGGAGAAGCAGCAGCTGAGACCAGCATGCCTACTGGCCTTTTCCTCATGCACCACATCCTGACTTTGTGCAAGACTTCCCCACACAGAGACACAAGCTGCATAGGCATCTCCAGTGGTCTGTTATGGTATATTAGGCATCAAATTTAAGTGTAAGAATAAAAAGGCCTGTGCAAAGACTGGCTTTGGTGGCACAGTAACAAAGGAACTTCCTTTGTTTAATTCAGATCACTAGGCTTTGTTGAAACTGGCTTCCCCTCTATTTCTCCTCTTGTATTTTGTCCCTTATTTACATTAAGCGTAAAACTACCATAATTAAGAGATTTATTTATGTTTCTCCCCTCCCCCAGCTGAATTATTTGTCTAACCCTGAGGAGCGGCTCCCCGGGGAACCGAATAGACAGCAAGGATTTTATTTCTAAAAGAGTCTCACCCTGAGGTTAACTTGGAAGCTAAACAGTTTTAAAAGTTTTATCTCACAGAAATAGAAGCTAAATGCTGTAGCAGAGTCCCCTGTGTGAAATATAGCTGTTTCTCCAAGGAGACCCTGCTGCTGATCTGTGAGATGGCACCTCTCCTCTTTAAATAATCTGAGTGTGACTGACCAGGGATCCCTTACCTCGGTCACTAACAGTGTTTAGATATCACCCACAGCAAATTAAATCCGTTGGCCTGAATTGATTAATTGTTCCATAAATCTTCTGAACATGTGCATGGGCTTCATAACCATGCTTCTATTTTGCGACAGCTCTTCCAATAACATCGCACATATGCACATAAAACTCCGGAATGTCTGGACTTGCATTTGATGTGACTCACTCACACCTAGCGAACCGTTTCTCTCATTCAGAAACTACAGAAATGTGAGTTCCGTGAATCATTGATTTTCTTAGCACAAACAAGTTGTATTTTGCTAACATACCTTAAGACTTTATTAGCTTACCTTATTTTATATGTCCTACAGGCTTTGGGAGTTTTGAACGTTTAATTGAAACACATTGGCTTCCATAAAAAAGAAAACTCACTTAAATCAAAAAGGAATTTCTCATAATCTCTCTGATATTAACACTTGGATGCCTGACAGTCCCTGCTGCATCCCACGGTGTTTCGTTTATGCAGCTCAGATCTGAAGCCTGGTCTGACTCAGTAACTCCTGCAGTCAAGCTGTGTGAAATCTCTTGGCTTTTATGCATGTGGAGAGGAAGGTCAGGCTGGATGTGGGGGCTAAAATGTGGTGTCCAGACTAGACGCCAAGAGAGATCTTCATTATGCATATTTTCGTTGGCACCTATGTCACCCAGGAAAACCATCCTAGAAAGGCAGTGAATGAAAGGCCTGCCTCTGTGACAGGAAGCTCTCTCCATGAGAGAACATGCCAAGTCTGCTCCATGCATCTGCCCAGGCCCACTGATTCACATGGCTTCCTAAGTAACTTAACCCCGACTTACATCTGGGCAAGCCCACTACCGCTGAGATCCTCTGCAAGGCAAATCATATTATCCTTCTTGGAAACAAACGATGCATTTTAGGACTAACATGCTCAGGCCTTGGCCTCATTTTCTGGCATAATATTGGAAACAAATAGTGATTCCTGCTAGGACAAGGTGGCCTACTAGGAGTAGGTGAAAATCTCAGATAATCCACATTCCCCATGTAGCCGTTCCACTAATTCGTTCTTGATTGACCTTCACTGGAGAGTCCAGGTTATTCTTGGACAGTGAGGCAGGGTTGCAAATGCACTCACACTTCTCTCAGAAGTGCAGAAGAAATACGTTACCTTCATTTCTCTGTGTGAATACTAGTCCTTGTCTCAAAGCCATCCACATGCTTACAGGGAAGTTGAGACAAACACCCTAAATGCAGTGCAAGTGAGCATTTTAAACATTTTAGACACCAGATGGGTATTCCATCTCTCAAGTTTTTTCATCCTCACACAGCCTCTTAAAGACAGATCATGTGGGTTTGGAGAAGGAAGGGATTTATCTCTTTACAAAGCAGCAATTGAGCATATGAGATGGCTGGGAAACTTCCGGTCTGCTTCTCTAATTCAGGACTCTGGCAGGCAGCAGCCACCAACCCCGGAGAACTGGGTCTCACTTCTGCTCCAACTAATGCCAGGGCCTCCAAAATGAGGCTCTGAGTCCCTTAAAATTCAAGACCAAGTGATCTGCCTGTGGGGCTCAGCACCTTCCCACCATGGCTTCATTCAGCAAGCTCATCTGGCAGCAGCGTGCAGGACCTCTGAGATGCCTTTTCCATTTCACTAATGTCAGAGAAGATTCCAGAGCACCCCTCCCTCACTCCCTCTGTGTGATCAAGGATTCTGACTTGGCTGACTCAGGGCAAAAATGGTGGCAAGGTAGATCCGGGCTCGGGAGCTTGGATACAAGTTTGAGGACTTAAAAAAAAAAGGAGAGGGAAGATGTAGTATTATAAATACTACACTAAATGCAAGGTTTAACATTCATTTAGAATCAAAAGATTATTTAAAACAAAGTGTACCTTTTTAAAGCAAAACATTAGTATAAATATAAAAACCAAGAAAATATTGCATTTTTTACATCAATATCTGACTCACATCTATAAAATTTTCACCAAGACTTTGACTACACAATTTGATTTCCTCTTCACTTGGCCATGATCTATATGATTTTCCATAGAGAGAATAGAAGCAATACCCAATTTTGATATACTATGATTCATCAAAATGTGATTGCAGTATTGACAGTTGAAAAGTTAAATTCATAGTCAAAACTTGTAATTCAGAATGTTATACAAGTTTGCAAGATTGTTTTGAAATTTATTTTGTGGAAGAGCTCTAACACTAATCTTAAATACTCTTGAATTGATAAGACTGATTAATTGGTTTGTTGTTGATTTCCAAGGAGTAATTGCATATCTGAGCTTTAAATTATCATTATCAATATCAATATTTTGTATCATATTAGCAATAAATTTAAATCTTTCTCCTATGGGTTTATTTGTGTCATTTCCCTTTAATTATCAAACAACCCAAGAGCATATTCACTATTTCAATGCAAAATTTGTCTCTATTTTACATGACTTGAAAAACCATGTATTCACTTATAACTACACATATTGCACTATTGACCAAACACCCAATAGAATTTTAACTTTTGAATAGGTATCAATGAATGATAATAGGAAATATACTTTTACAGATTTACTTCTGGTTCCTTAGTCTTTACACTTTATCTATCTCTTTCATCACCCTGAGAATCAGAATATGAACGTTTGCATCTTCTGGCTTTTCTTACTCAGTACATTGTAACCCTAACCATGACAAGGCAGAACATCTGTAAAACTTAACTATGCAATAAGTAAGTATGAAATACACAATGGTTTTTGCTAAACCCATAACAAAATGTCCTTAAATCAATTTGTCCTTGCTCAGATACCAACACTATCTATTGACACTTCAATGATCCCTGATAGGAGGGAAAGTTGTTAATGTATCTCATGTTTGTCAATACATTGCTAACATCCCTGTTAAATCCTACAACTCAAAATTCATTAACTTCACCGCAAATTTAGCTTTATGTGGAGTCTGTGAAGTAAATCCTTACAAGCAGGTAAGTTCCAAGAGGGAAGAGCAGTTGGAGAAGTCTGTTCAATGTGTAAGCAATACAAGGATATGCTATTTAGATATTTTAAAATAATAATAGGAAGAAATTTAAAAGGACTGCTTTTTATTGTTCCCATTAATCAGGAATGCCAAATAATGTCATTGCTTAAAATATTCCTTCCCTCTGAAAAAATCCATCACTGATGAAAGCTCAAAACAATTGCAGCAATAACTACTGAGTCCTAGCAGTGCATAGATGAGGTTAAAATCAGCCAGTTTTAAACATATCTTTTCACAAATATTGTATTTATTCAACATGGAAGTTTAGTTGAAGACTCCTCGAGTATATAATCAACCCCAACAGACTTAGCTCTGTGTATTCCTATCAGACGTACTGAAAAGCATATATCATCCATGTGTCCACTTTGTAGGAAGGAAACTGAGGCATCTGTGTCAGATTTAGTAGTAAAGATTACTAAGCAAGGGAGGGGAAAGCAGAGGTGTAAACTCAAGCGATTTTACCTATCATGTTCATGGTCATATTATCCTGCAAAAAAAGCGAATCAGCTAGAAGATACATACATGTCCAAACACATAAGTCTAACAAATAAAATGCAAATAATTATTAAAGATGATATTTTCAAAATGTATAAGGTTACGAGAAAATATGTATTATAATCCTAAGTGAAAATGCGTAGCACATACAGATAATCTCAAGTTAACAAGTACATATACAAACACACATACACATGTATATATATTTTTAAATGTCAGAAAAGTCTCAAAATAAAGATTATTGCATAATGGCCCAGTTACTAGATAGCTTTTTAAAATCCTATTTTCTTATTTTATACATGCTTTCTGCTATTGTATATTTATTTCATGACCAGAAAAAAAATTTTTAAAAAGTTCTGCATTTACTTTAAATCTTAATTCAATGGCTACCTATTACATTCACATGAAAATAATCATAAATACTGAAGCAAAATATAATAAGGATATAACAGATGTTTCCAACTTTTTCTTACCAAGGAAGTTTATATTTTTTCCCATGTCAGACCCCAAAGTTGCAAAGATCCCACTTACTTTCAAAGAATGCTTTAGTTATCGTTAATAATTGAAAAAAAAATTTAAATGGAACTGCAAGATTCTTGCCTCTGTGAGCAAACTAAGACAACCAACTTGACTTGCAAGACTTTTGGCAAAAAAGCTTAATTATGAACTACATCAAGCATAATAATACTATCAGCTTTCTTAGAATGTTGAAAATTACTTGAAGACCCTTAAAACCATCTTCACTGGGAACTTTAATTTGGGGGATATTTTTGAAAGTGACTGGGTTAAACTGTGATGTGAAAGAGAAGAGAACTTTGTTATTGCCCTAGAATGTCTGTGTCAATGTGGAATGCATCTGGCCAGCCATTAGAAAGAGAAGGCCCAGCAAGCAGAGGTGCTAGTAACTCATATCTTTGTACAAACACGTCCTGACTCATTTAATCCTCACCGTGACCCTAGATGGAGAAAAAAAAAAAAAACAAAGGAGTCTAAGAAACATATCCAAAGATACATGGCTATAACTGGGCAGCTCTGGGGTTCCAACCTAAGCACTGGACTTTAGGGCCTCTTCCTTCTTAACCTTCATTCTCCTGTCCATAAGAAAAACAGAGACTTCACACATCACTCAGGAAACAATCACTGTAACTTCTTCAGTGGTTTCTGTACAAAGGGAGTGTGTGGGAAAGATAAGAAACCCAGACTTTGCAGTGTGTGTGTGTGTGTGTGTGTGTGTGTGTGCGCGCGCGCGCGCGCGGGTGTGTGAATGCAGCCCCTTCTCCACCTGTCTGGAGGAAGGCTGAAATGGCTGAGATTCCTCTCTCCTCACAGGAAAAAAAAACCCACAAATGAAGCAAGGAGACACAGCAGCTCTCCTCAGTGAGCTTGAAGGGCAGACAATTCCTGGTCCATCCATTACCATGTAAATAATTAAACACTCAGAGACTACAGCCAGCAGAGGCCCGGCTGTCTGTGAGGCAATTTGCTTTAAATATTGGAGAGCCGAGACTAGGTCAGTCATTAGCTCCTCCTAGTGGTTCCTTTGGCCTTCAGTCAGAAGGCAGCAGAGGTGTTGCTACGTTTGAAGAAAGGAAACCCTGGCCTGAGTTTTCTTTTGAAATGACAAGACCTTTCTTCACCCCTCAAACCGCAGAATCTGCCAACTCAGTGAGAGCCGCTCTACCCCTGAGTTTAGGACCTGATTTGGTCCACGTACTGCTTTCGCATAACTAGGGCAAAGCACTATATTGTCTGTCTCTGCCGTTTATGATACGGGCTCCGTCAACCTCGCATGTATAATTCAGTTTAGAAATAGAGCCCCGCCATGAGCATTTTCTCTGCTAGTGACATGAAAAATCAAAAAAAGACATTGAGCATTTAGGATTGGTTTGATTACATTTTGCTCTTGAATGTAGAGGAAGCTAAGTCTGCCACAATAAGTTTAATCATTTCAAATAAAGCAGAAAGACTACTCTGGTAGAAAAACAGAAACAAGATGGCTGAGTAGCTATGCAACTTCCCACCCTGCCTTCCTACTCAAGTTCTTTCTGGAAATGACACCAAGCTTAGAACCGTTCGATCTCTTTCTGCCTGACTCCAGGTCTCGCCTTCCCCGCAACCTTTGATGGATTAGGTCAAGTCCAGTGTTGGGCGACAAAAGTGAGAAGAAAGAAGTTGTGACGCTAACAGAGTCTCATGTGTACCTCAGGCATCATTAATAAACTGGAAAGGACGCTTCTTCTTGGGCAAATCTACTCTTGAACAATCTACCACAATAATCCGGTACAGTGAAGGACAAGTGACTCCAAAAAACACCTAGGAAAGAAACAGTCAAGGAGATCACTTCATTCTCCCGCTCAGGCAGGAAGATTAGTGACTCCCACTCTTGCTCGTGGATGTCCGATCACACAGTAGATACGTGATCTGTAATCTACTCCACACTGAGTAAATACATTATCGATTTTATTATTGATGCCACTAGGCATTAAAATTCCACCTCCTTTCCCTCTGGAGAGGTACATGGTTGAAATGGAAAGGTTATTCCAAATGTTTGACACATTTACTCACTCAATATTACTTAGAAGATTGGCTCCGACTCCTGGGTTCAAGCGATTCTTTCACCTTAGCTTCCCATGTGCTGGGGCTACAGGTGCAGGGCCCTGAGCTGGCTCTCAGCTGTCCCCTCCCCTTTAAACTTAGGCCTAGCTCACACTAACTGAGTACTGTACCACTGAACCTACACCCCCAGCCGTTGAGTTTATTTCTTATGCTTTTCTTCCAATGATATTGTAGTAAACTTTTCCTCCACCCGTTAAATTTACTGGCATATTAACAATACAGTTACATTTATCATTGGGATCTTGCAACACAGAGATACTCCATCTCCCCCCCAAAAAAAGAAAGAGAAAGAAAGGTCAGTGTTAAACAACAAAGAATTAGCACAAGGGAAGGGAGGGCAGGGACAAGGGGAAAAAATGAGAACCAAGACCTGTCATGTAAAGGTACAAGATCCCAACAATGAATGTAACTGTACTGTATTCCTAAAATGTACCAATAAACTCAATTAAAGCTGAAAAAAAAGAATTAGCACATGCGAGATAGGAAGAAACAGTACCAAGGGGAAGTGGGAGGGGCAGGAATGGAATTAATATGAGAAAATTAAAAAATGGAAACAAAGTCTTTGTAAATATAGAGCGGTAGAGGAGTTGAAGTGAGGGCAGGAGAGTGGGAAAAAAATCAAAATCAAGATATGTAAAGGTGCAAATCTCCAATGATGAATGTCATTATATTGTATACCTAAAATGCACAAATAAGTTTAATTTAAGATAATTTTTTTAAATTTACCTAGAAGACAAAAATACCTAGCTGTACATGCATGTATGAATGCACACACATGCACACACACTGTCCTGGGGCTGATACAGAGTTTTAAGAGTAATCTGAGCTGCCTGGAATGCAAGAAGCCCTAGAAAATGATCAGCTACACTAGAGAAACTGCAGCAAGGAGAATGCTTATCTAGAAAAAATTACCAAGACCAGAACCAAAAATAAACCTTGGTTAGTACCCTACCTCTACCCTTGAGCAAGGATTTCCTGTACACAAATCGGATGACATCTGTCAGCTCTGGTCTAAAGGAGTAGCTATTAATACAGAATTCACAGATGAGCCTGCGGGAAGAGAATGATCTCACATATAACCTTCTTAACTGCGCCTGGAACAAAGCAATGGCTTCAGGATGTTTAGTATCCTGCTACTTTCCTCTTTTTGAAAATTCCTTGATGTGCTGAATATCCAAAATGGGGAGGGTAAAATTGGGCACACTACTGAGTCTTTTAAGATGCCTAGAAAATTCTTTTCTTCTTAGCCATTGGTACTGTTGAGAAGAAATCCTAGGAGATTTGGTGGCCTCACATCTAACAGTATCCTTGGGTTTTATAGGTCAGTGTCCTCCCTCAATAGGTCTCCTTGACCTACTTCCAGCATCCTCTAACACTTCACCTGAGTTTCTTCAAGATCCGTGACTCCTTCCTAGCTTCCGTAGCTGATGCTTCCTTATTCACCCAATCATTCAACACGTGTGTATAATCACTCACATTTATGCACTGTATCCCTTGTCCTGCAGATATAATGGCAACTAAGGTAGGCTTGGTTCTACCTGCATAGAGATTATGTTTTGGAGAAAGAAACATTCAGAAAATACTACACAGAAACAAGGCACAGAAACACTTGTGACCTGGGATCATGTACTTGTTAATCTATATAGAATGTATGTAACTGGTCTCATAAATGCCCCTGTGGAAAATAAAAGCGTGGGCCAAGAGCACTGGCCTTCTCCGACGCTGTAAACACAGTCACAAGATGGGCACCTGCGTCCTCCTCACGCCCATCGCCTTTCATGTATGACCTTCCTGCATCTTCTGCAGGGTGTAAAACACTTCCACCGGCAGTTCCTGCTGGGCACGACTCCCCTGTTCTATGCGGCTACTGTTTTCAGCAGGGCCCTTCAGCCAGCCTTTCCTCCTGCCGCCTAGCACAAAGTTTTCTAGCAGCCTATGCTCTGGAAGGCACCACGAGTTCTTTTGGCACATTTTCTGCCTTCCTGGTCTCTTCCCACTCGTTTCTCCCTCTCCCCACCCCACACAGATCCTGTGCTGATTGACTAACGTCACCCGATTCTGCACTAGGGAATCAATCAAAAGATACCTTCCCACGCAGAACTATGCTCTCCTCCCTTCCACCAGGCTGCTGCCTCTGACATTTCTTGCAAGCCCAGACTGAGCCTGTTTGCAAACCTACACCTCCTCCTGTCGGTTTGGGATTCAGGGCCCTGGCAGCGCCGCTCTTCTAAATCCTGACACTGCCTCCTCCTCAACCCTGGCCAGGCTGATTTTCTTTCTCACTCATCTGCTGAGCCCAAACTTCCCCTGCTGGCTCCCTCTCCCTGTTTGAATGGGCTCCCAGGCAGGAAGAGCTCCCCGAAGAAGCCTGAGCATCCTGCAGCTCGCCCCTTGCAGCCTTCCGGCTAGAGGATATTGGATCAGCTTTCTGGTCTTCGGTTCACGAAAAGAAATTTGGTTCAGCACTGTCTTTGCCCAAACCTCTCAAAGGGCCCTCTGTGCAGCCCATGCCTGCTGGCCTTGGCACTGTCCTTATTTGATTTTTCAGACTACCTTCCCTCTTTCTGCCAGAAGATGATGGGGTTCAAGGACCTGAGGGAATTAGTGTATGCATTTCATTTGAACTTTGCATTTCCCCCCCGCACCTTTTAAGCCAAATTCTTCCTCTGCTGTCCAGAAAGAAAAGAATTCCTCTCCTGCTGTCTCTTTCCCATTGCAGATGTTCCCTCCTCACTTTTCTGGTTCCAATTTTCAGGTGGCTGTGTAGTGAGACTGTGGCTGATTCTTACAGGAAATCTCAACCAACTTCTGTACGTGCACTAATTAGGAAGCACAGGGAGCTATAAAGAAGTGAATTTAAGGATTACTGTATCTGAGAAACAAGAGATAACACATGTCCGCATGTCAGGGCATATCGTTACAGTCTTCCTCTCTGAGTTACACACACAAAGTGTAACAACATACAGTATACATGACCAAGCATACAGTATATATGACCTGTGTGTGTGTGTGTGTGTGTCCATCCTACCATGTTTTCTGATTGAATACTTTATGAATCTTATAGACAGAATTGCTTTTGACCCAACAATTCCACCTCTAGAATGGACAGTTACTGGAATATTCATCACAATTATTTTCATATTAGACCCAAATTAGAATTAATTTAGATTTCTCCAAATATAAGATATGAGCTATGTAAATTGTGGCATAACTATGCAAAGTATACTATGAGAACATCAAAAATGGTAATATAAATTATACCACAATTAACACAAAAACTAGAACGTGGAACACTGCTAATAAAAGGCCACAATTAGTCTGTATACTAGAATAAGTGTGTGCATGTGTATTAACTTTTGAAAGAATATCTAAAATATGAATAATGTTTACGTGTGTTTTTATACATATATATATATATATATATATGCTAAAAGCTTATGTCAGTATTTTTACAATCAATATATGTTTATGGGAAAATATACTAGAGATCCTTTTCCATGTCATTGTTCCTCTTGGAAATAAAATTGAATGGCTAGATTCTACAATGTATTTTTCTATTTACCCATATCAACTCCCACAATTCATACTGGGGGTGGAGTAGGGAGTGTGGCTTAGAGACAAGAAATACCTGACTAATTTAGGGACAAGCTTGGACTAGAATCCTGATCCTTCGTTTCAAAGGTCTAAACCTTACACTGTTTTCTGATTGTTATAAATTCAAGAATCTCTCTAATATTCTTTGAAAATGGTGTGCTGCACGCATGTGTGCACTATTATTGTCTTACACTATTATTTTTAAAAGGGCAGTCGAGGGAGTCTTATCCATGGTCTATTATACTTTTCCAGATCTTCTTTGTCTCCCCTTTGAATCTGGGAACCATTTCCTGCCGTAACCTCAACCTTGTCTGTGCCAGTTGCTGTGCACTGTGGTCCCCATCGGGCAACAAATGCACATGCAAGTTCTCAAGCCTCACCCAAGACCAAAGGAATCTAAAACTCTAATACTTTCCTCCCATGGGATTTAGGAAGTCCTTCAGGAAATGTTTGTGCCTGTTCTAGTTCGATACCCTATGTTCTGCCTACACTACACCAACCCAACAGCAGGAAAACTCAGGAGAAAACAAAAATCAAGAGCAGAACTATAGAGATCTTTCTTTCTCATTACTTTCCTTCCTAAGATTGCCTTTCCTTCTGCCTTCTCTTCCCAAATTAACATAGAAAATCATGAAAAATGTGGATTCTGAAGCCAAACTTGATGCCCAAATACCTGTAACACCGGCACTCTGGGAGGCTGAGGTAAGAAGATAGCAAGTTTAAACCCAGCTTAGGAAACTTAGCAAATTAGTAAGAACTTATCACTAAATAAATAAACAAATGGAGAACAATGGAGGTGTTGCTCAGTGCGAAGGCTCTGGGTTCAATCTCTAGTACTGACTACAAAAAAAAAATAAATAAATAAAAAGAAAGTAAAAGAAAATGTGAATTGCAATGTCAAATTATCAGGATTTGCATCTTATGGAACTTATAACATATCTTAATATGTTGTACCGCACACTAGCTCCATGACCTTACGCAAACTATTTAGGTTCTTATATTTTATTTTCCATCTATAAAGTGGGGTGAAAAACATAGCATTTACTCAAGATGTTAGTATACGTACAGACTGGAGGATTGTCTGGCTGTGGTAAGCATATAGAAATGTGTGCTGGGTATGTTTATCATCCCCCTGACCCCTGATTCTAGGCTGCTTTTTGAGCCTGCCACATGGGAAGCAATACATGCTCTGAATGCGCCAGTCCCCACTCACACCTACATGTTCTATGTTTAGCTTCCCACGTTTTCTAAGTTGGTGAGAATTTTCTCCTGTTCCATTCTGTTTTGATGATTAGATTTTATGGGTTGAATTGGGTTCTCTAAAAACATTTTCAAGGGCTATCCACCAGTACCTGCTAAGGTGACTTTATGAGAACAGTGCCTTATAGATTGCTATAGCTTGGATCTTAAATATGTCCCGAAGGCACGTGTGTGAAAGGCTTAGCTCCCAGCTTGACATTGTTGGGATGTGATGGAAACATGAAAAATAGGTAAGATTAGGGTAAGACCCTTTCCTAAGCACTGATGTTCCTTTAAGGTGAGAAAAAATTTTGAGAAAAACAGAGGAAGGAGACCATGTAACGTTCAGGCAGATACTGGAATGATTCTGTGTAAGCCAAGAACAATGTCAAAACACACAATGTAGGAAGAGGCAGGAAAGATTCTTCTTTGGAACATCAGAGAGAGAGAGAGAGAGACAGACAGAGAGAGAGAGAGCATGGCTAAGCCAACAAATGGTTTGGATTTGGATTTCTGGTCTCTAAAACTATGTGATAGTGTATGTTGTTCTTAACCACTCAGTAGGAAATTGTTAAAGCAACCCCAGGACTTGAATATATTAATGGTTTGATATATGGATACTGTAGCTCACACACTATCTCATTTATCTGTAAGATGTGCTCTCAATATTTTCAGTAATATAAAGAACAATCATGAGCCCTAATCCTGAAGTACAAAAACCATGAGTCCTAATCTCAACCATAACACTTCCTGGCTATGCAAATTTGCCTGGATTGCTAAACTTTTCAACATTATAGTCTAATAGATAAGTTTATCAGATAGAATACAAGACGTCTAGTTCACAAGCAACTTTTAACATAAATATGTCCCATTCAAGGATGTCCTGAGAACATACATTAAAATATAAATGTTCACTCATTTATAAGAAAATTAACATTAACTAGAATACATGCATTTTTATTTGCTAAAGCTGGGAACCCTAAACATGTGAAGATACAGTTGATTATATCTGATTTATGTTCTTTCTACACAAATTAAAGGGAGAATTGTACATTAACATACCTGTCACTTTTTAAGTGCTAGACAAATGTATATAATGAAAATGCCACAAAAATTACTTTGAGAAACTCAAGTAGATCAGACCACCAAGCAGATATTACTTACTTTAAGCTTCCAGGACCATGATTTATCTGGTTGAAGAGGGAGATTGGAGGTACCTAGCCCTAAGGTAGCAGCAATATATATTGGTACATAAGTATATTATGTGCATATAATATAATAATTTATAAATGTTTATAAATACACCTGTATGTGTGTAAATGCACACACACACACACACACACACACAAATCCTGGTCAGTGTAAAGAACAATTATAAAAGCAGTCACAAATGCTTTGAAAAAGTCACACTGGGGTCAGTTAGTATAGGGAAAAGCAATCTTTCTAGGGCAAGAACTCCCAAGTATATCCTGGTTTCATCCATCATAATACACTTATTAATTACAATGATGACAACTCTGTGTCATCGGAGAAAGGTTAACTTGTACTTGTTATGCCCTCTCTGTGGCAATAAAACTGCGTAACATTTCAGAAATCATTCTCTTTATCAAAAATCCTAGCTTAGGCACTGAGAGAGTATTTTCACTTATCTAAATAATTTCACTTCTTTGTAGATGAAATGCAAGGATATTTTAAGAGTAATCTCCTGGAGACGTAAAATCTCAATTGGAGTGTTTAATATATTGATAAAATTTCCAATATTTGGGCCCTTGGAGAGCTCTCAAATGACAACAAATCATAGTTATTCATTTTTCTTCCATAGATAACTAAAAAGGAAATTATTTGGCATTCTGTTACTAATGCCAAATCAAAATATAATTATTCAGTAGTTTATTAATGTTTAGTGAAAAAACTTGAAAAAACAGCAGATAAAGAAATGCTTCTTCAATAAAAATCTAGTGAAGTCACACTATTCCCATCACAAAAAGCCAGAATTCAGTTGCAAATATAGTGCCAATTTTTATGGTTTTAGTATTTCAAACACTTTCAAGAGTTATTATTGAATAACAGTGCAATAGAAACTACTGTCCCTCAGCAGAAGAGATTGGTTGCACAGAAACTACGCACCCATGAAGTCGTGGGGAATCAAAGCTTATCCTCACATCAATGGAACTTTATATTTAAACCTGCAATTTCCAGACTTACTTGACAGTAGGAACCTTTTCTCCCCCGCTCCAAGGAATCAAAATGAATTTCCATGAAACATACTCTGGGAAACACTGGCCCACAAGACTTCTTCACCATTAACTTATCTAATCTCCGCTTACCTCTTCAGAGTCATCGTGTGTTTCTGCTACTCAAACACCTTGACCTTCAGCCATGCTAGGGTATATACCTACCATTATGCTTTCTGCAGCAACAGGTTTTGAAAGTGCCGTGCATATAACCTAAGAATACACATACGTTTATTGGAACATTGAAAAAAACATAGATTTTCTGTTCCTGTTTAATTCATTTACTTAAAACACATTTTTGAAGTATCTAATATATGATTTAGATTAGCACACACACACACACACACACATGCTCAAATATATATATGGCACATAATGTATAATTAAAAGTAGAGGAGCTATGACTCAGAAGAAGAGCCCAAGCTGTCTTTGTTCATATTTTTCTCATCCCAAACATCCCTTGTCTTCTACTGCTTTCAATATAGGCTAGGGGTAGTGGATATCATCTGCGTTCCTTTTGCCTTTTTGTTTGTTTATATGCAAGTCTATTCCACCGTACCACAAGTTCCTTAAAGATTATTGCATTACAGTATTATGTATTCAATAGAGGTTTTGTTGGATAAATGGACAATGAGCAAGTAAATGCCAGAGCTTGGCTGCTTAGTCTGAATTACACATAAAAGCAACCTGAAATAGCAAATCATCTTTCTGCTCATTTAGATTCTTTCTGCCAGTTCATAATTTACTGAGCAGAATATTCTTTACCTTGACTTTGTCCAGTTTGCTTTTTAGAGGACAGCTAGGCAATTCTCCTTTCTATCAATTTTTGTCTGGTCTCAAAGCTTAGCAAGATAAAGATGCAGAAGATAATCACAGCTAGAAATTATAAGCTATGGGAACGAGTAAAAATTGTAATTATTTATTCAGGAAAAGGTAATTAACTGACAGATGCCTTGCCCTAATTATAACAGTCTGTCAATTACTTGACCCCATTTATCAAGATCTCCAACTTCTCCAGATCATTTTGCTGCACAAATTAGTATGTGCAGGGATATTTTTTCCACTCCCTTCATTAGACTAATGTCCTCCTCCTTCTTGGAAGCTCAGAAATGATAGTGAAATCCAGTTCCACTACCTTACACCTCTCCAGGCACTTTCCCATGTATAGAAAACACTTGAGACATCTCTCTAATTATCCCTATCTGTCTAGATATAGATTGTTCCAAGTACATTTTAATTATATTGCATTTAAAATATTAAATAAAGATCATATTCAATCATTCAAAACAAAGACTGAAGAAAAAAAGAAAGGTCATTGAGAAAGACATGTTTTGGAGAAAAGATTTGATGTCAGAAATGGGCCAAAAGGTGGAAGGAGTGAGAAAAAGGGGGTGAGAGGGGATGGGAATAAAAAAATAATATGTACCAATTCTCCACAATGAATATGATCATTATATACTGCAAACTTAATAAAAATGTTAATAGAGGGTCAGGGATTTAGTTCAGTGCTAGTGTTTAGTCATGTGTTAGATCCCCTGTGCCAAAAAAATTTTAAAAATAGTGAAAAAAAGCAAATAAGCAAATCCAAGATGTGTCTGCACACACACACACACACACACACACACACACACATATGATTTACCATTGACGACCTATTTAGTATTATAAAATAAAAAGCATTATCCACATTGGTTTGAGTCTTGCAGAAAAAGAAAGGTTCAATATTATTCATGTTTAAATTTGCATGTAAGGAAAAGCAAGCCACTTTTCAAGGTCCTTTAAAACTCTTTAGCTGTGGTAGCCCTGGCCAGGAATGAGGAGTACCAAGGACAGATGAGAGGCACAGTGGCGATTTATGCATCTGTTTGTGTTTCCTACTGTGCTATGGAATTATGTGAGGAGGGCTAGTTCTGTCTTGAATTATGACTTTGAGAAGGCATTGAGTTGTGGGTTGGTGAAATCACACTTAGAATACCACAGTCAAGTTGGGGCATCACAGCCCATGAAAGAAGGCAGTACATAAATTGCAGGGAGTTCAGAAACAAGCAATGAGAATGATAAAGGGATTGGAAGACAGGACTCATGAAGCAAGATTGATGCACCAGACCATGCATCCCTAGTGTGGCTTGCCAGTGATGACTAAGGACATGACATGATAATACTTGAAAAGCATAAACAACCACAGAGTGGGAGGATGGTCGAGATTTGAGGTGTTCATAACCTACAGAGATGAGTCATTAAGGCTTTCAAGGGCAGGAAAGGAAGGGTAGTCTGAATATCAGCAACAGTGGTGTTCAGGAAGAGCTGAACTGAATCGATTGGGTTTGAAAATACAACAATATTACATAGTTATTCTTAGATTATGTGATGTGTTCAGGGAAGAAGGAAAGACAGCCCTGGAGTGTAATTAGAAACTAAAGCCACAGTTACTATGCCCTGGATCATAGCCTTTGGAAAGAATCTGTCCAGTAAAGCAGAGCTTATAAGGATTTCTTCTCGCAATGATGATGTTGGTGCCAGATCTTCCAAAAACTACCAAGAATCGAGTACATAAAAACATCTGACATTTTTATATAACCCTTTTTTACAGGTATATAAAACAGCTCACATAAACATTTGAGGAAACATAAGGGTCTGAAGGATCATATTTCATAATTCTTTTTAATGTTAGTTGTTCCATAAAAATATGTCTGAATCTCTAGTCCTCAGTTTCCTCTAAAAGTACCTGGGGTGAGACAATTTCTTATTTAATTAGAAAAGATGAACAATACTAGGTTGTGAATTCACACTTCTTCTTTTAATATGCACTGATGTTTAAAACATAATTTAACCATATATTTCTTATTTACTGTTCTTTTTTTTTTCACTTTTGCTTTTTGGTGCTGAGGAACAAATCAAGACTTCTCATCTGCCAAACTAGAGTTCTACCACTGAGCTACATAGCCAGCTCTGAACTACATATTTATTTTTGTCTTTCTTCAGATACCCTTATAAACCAATGGTCAGAAAACTTTGTAAAACAAGAGGCTAGAAAGTAAATATTTTAGGCTATTTCTGCCATGCAGGAACTGAAATAAGTACTCAAGGATGCTATTGTGGTGAGAAATCAGCTGTACATAATACATAAAGGGGCATGGCTACATTCCAGTACAACCATATTCATGGATACAAATGTGAAGTTTGTATCATTCTCATGGGTTGTAAAACTTCCTCATCTTTTGATATATTCCCCCTGTAAAAAATGTAAAACAAAAAATGTATAATACATTTTTATCTAGAATAGTACAAAAACAAGCAGTGAGCTAGGTTTTCTGACTTATTGGAATACGTAAGTAGCAGTTTCTATTTTATCTCCAATCATACATTCTACTGTAAAACTAAGCAACTTTTGACTCTAAATTTGCCATATTTAAAATTTCCAAATAAGATAAATTTAAGGAGCAAAAGTTGTC
Organism: Fukomys damarensis; assembly: GCF_012274545.1. Classification (NCBI taxonomy): domain Eukaryota; kingdom Metazoa; phylum Chordata; class Mammalia; order Rodentia; family Bathyergidae; genus Fukomys; species Fukomys damarensis. The sequence continues at coordinate 120,815,520 of NW_022900928.1, forward strand.
TGGCCACAATGAGACTGACAGAAATTTGGCAAAACAGGGATGACTGCCCCAGAAATGACAAGTCTATCTCCATCACATGGAATTATCCTTGGTAAATTACCAGCTGCTGCAACACTGAAATAATCAGGTGTATTTCCCACAAAGAAAGAACAAAAGGAATAACAAATAAAAATGTTCCCTGCTGTTTATGGGGGGGAAAAGCTTACTTATCCCTCTGTGCCACAGAACAAAGACTGACTAGGATGCACAAATCCTTCCACAGCTGCCTAAACCTTCTTGTTGGATGTTCAAGTCCTCCAGGCATCCTGTCTTCAGGTTGGATAATAAGTGTCTGGGGCAGGCTATTTCCTTTTACTTCTGAGCAGTAGGATGCAGATGAAATCTTACTAGAATATAAGCACTAAAGCAAAGGCAAGATCACAATTAACTAGTAACTCAGTTGGCCTTCTGTTAACAATGTCCACACATTTCTCGTGTCTTTTTTATGCACATGCTCCTGATTTATCCCGCGTGAATCACAAGGCCCATCAAAAATGGCCAGGGTCCGCATTGAAACCACAATCTTAAAGGAGTATCTGGGATGAAAAGGTCCTCTCTATGGAATAATGGTCTTAAAATTGACACCTCCAGCTCAGAGTATGGTTCATAAGTGTAACAGCCTAAATGCTGAAACTGTTCTGTCTAATAGAGAAAGGGACAACTTTGATTTCTGGTGCTTTGGTCATCTTGCTTGACAAAAAAATTGTGCCCCAGTGGAAATATGTATTTTATTACAACCAAACAGAAATGATTTTCCATGTCTGCTTCATACAGTTTAGGAAAAATAAGTTGGGACTTCACTTCCCAATAGCAACTTACACTCAGATTTATAGGCATAGTTTTATGTTTCTCAATGTCTTTTAATAGGATAGCAACATCAAAGGCTGCAAAAAATAAAGTTAATGAATAATTGCTTTGTAATTTTGAATGTTTATGTCCCAAAAAGGTAACAGATGCAGCCCCTGCAAAAAAAAAAAAAAATTCATAGCACATGCATAGAAGAAAAGAGGAAGAGAAATGTACCTACATTTAGACAGTTATAAGGCCAGTTGAATTACTACCACTTTCTGAATCACATGAGGCAATAAGAATGTATAATAAAAGAATATTTTCTCTGCAAAATGGGTTGCAGGCTTTGATCACTGCCACTAACTTAATGACATGTTCCATACCACTACAGATAGTGTGTAGTCAAATGAGAAACTACTGTCAATACCAGAGAAAATGCATACTAATTCCAGTAAATTTATATGAGCTATGAAGTAAAATTTGATTAGTCCCCAGATCTGTAGGGAAATAAAAATGGAAAATACATAAATGGGAAAACACTCTGAAACTTAAGAACAAATGGAATCAGTTTCTCAGAGTGTGATGTGTTCAAACAGTGGCACAATGAGTGGTTTGCCCAAAAAATGGAGACAAGGAAAGGAAGAACAAGATGCGATTGAATGTGTAAAGATTAGAACTAGGACTCATGGAGTTAATATTTGAAAAGTACCTAAAGCAGTGCCCAAATAAGAGTGAAGACTAAATAAGTACTTGTTAGTGAAATAATAATTTGTGCTTCTTGACTCTTATAACTACTTCTCTGTTTGATAACCAAAGCTTCCGGGGGATCACAGCAGTCCTTTATGCCCCGTTGAATCCCCCATGGCAAGTTCAGCCTCCACACCATTCCTTCCTTCATCCCACTCAGTAACTCCTTCCCTTTCCTCTCACCAAATCCTGCTTTACTTATGTCACATTTTCAGTTTGCTAAACTTTTCAGTTTGCTAAACATGATAAGCTACTCATACTAGCTAACAGCCTTGAAATGTGAACTGTGTTCTAGATGCAACCCCAAGTTCTTTCCATATAAAAGTGGACCAGCCTGGTATACAAACAATTGGGTTACAATTGGAATTTTAGTTTTAATTTACAACCGAAATCATAGTTACCACCCGAATGCCAGCCACTTGTTCTTCCAGATGGTCTCAGATATAGATTTAATCATTAGAGTTCTAGAAGGAACATTATAGCATTCTTTCCTGTGTGGGGTTCACTGAGAAATCCTGGGCCAGTGTCTCTCTAAGGACATGGAGCTCTGCCTATGTACAGGAGAGAGACTTTGAAGACTGTGTAGAGGAGCCTGAGCCTTCATTGACCAACTTGAGTTGCAACCATCCCTTGTGAATGAATTGTGTTCATAAGTCGAGAGACCACTGTAAGAACTAACTTGATTTCATTTACCAGCAGAGTTAGGACTCTTCACCATCTCGTAGCTGAGGAAAGTGCTAATCAGAGGAGTAAATACGCTGCACAGCATTACACAGCTTGCAAATAGCAGACAATGAGCCAAAGGTTGAAAGCTGTGCTTCCTGCAACAGTGGTGTATGGCCACATTCCCGCCCCTGGAATCTAATAAGGAGCCAGTGAGGTAACAATCACTGTGCTGGTTACACAGCAGCTTTTAATCAAGGCCTCTGGAGACAGTGCCTTAGCCCCAAATTTCTATTTCTAAACCAAAACGAATGGAGGAGTGTTGGAGGGAAATGGGGAGTTGTATTCACTGCTCAAATCATCCCCTCATTGATGCCACACATCTTTTCCTCTGCAATGTTTACAGATTTTTATAAGAGCTAGGATCCATTTGTCATAAGGAAGGGTACTTTTGTTTCTTTCTTAATGGAGACAAGCCCTGTTGCGACCCTAAATCACGCAAGTACTTTAGCTTGATCACTCAGCATGGAGCTATAGACTAAGCAAAGGCATGAGAGGTTTGGGAGGAATCTTCAATAAGGAAAAGTATGAAGAATCTGAAAGAAACAGAAGGGTGGCCTCATTTCCTTCTCCCGGAAGAGTATTCCACACCACTCTTACTTCTAGAATACAGAGAAACAGTGGAGTGTTATACTGCTTTCTTCCCAGTTGTGTGTGTGTGTGTGAGAGAGAGAGAGAGAGAGAGAGAGAGAGAGAGGTATTTTATCTCATGGTTAGCTATATTTCTACATAGAATAGTTTTCTGATAAGTATTTGGCTTTAATTAGATGAAAATAAACCCATTACTTATTCACGCAATGCTCTGCATTATTTGGTAACCCTTCACAAGGAGAAAAAACGAATGTCCTGCTTTGGAGGAAGGGAAATGGCTAGCTGCGGCAGGGAAGAGGGACTGGAGCTGGCAAAGACACACGAGTGAACACAGGAAGCAGAGCTAGTGACCACCTGGTCAACACTTCATTTGTGGCCATTTTTCTAATCTGTGCATTTTCAGATTTTGAAGTGTCCATTAAGTCTTCTCGGTGTCACTGTACACTGCATGATCCTCCAGCTCACAGGTTCAGTTTCAATTTGGAAATAGTTTCTGTGGCATGAGCTTTGTGACAGGTCATTGAAAAACAAAACTAGGGAAACGTACGCCACTCTTCTCCTCCCTGGCCAAGACGCTGACCCGCCAATGCCACCCAGTACAATGCCACGGGTACCACCCCAGTGGCCCAATTTTATTTTTCTACATTATTGATCAGTTATTTGTTCATGATTTATTTTAGAATCAATTCACCGATTAATTTTGATTTATGGCTGAGTCTTTGTCTCAAATTCCGACTGCATTATGAAAACAAACACTCCATTGAAAAATGATTAATCTGGTGTTTTAAACTGTCTTCTCACTGAGTTTGGATAGATACATTATCAGGCTAAAAAAAACTATATCTAATTTTTGAATTGATTGAAAAGGAAACAAGGATAAGCAATTATCTGACATTTCCAGCAGGTCAAAATCTCAAGAGGCCACACTTGTCTTTAATTCTGGAAGAAAAATTGCCTGCACCAGAAGGAAAAATTGCCTGAAGAAGGAATTGGCATGGTTTAAGTGTCCACATTGCACAGCATCTCATTTAATCATTATATGTAGTCTCTGGGGGAGGTGTTGCCAACTGTTTTATTGGGGAACTGAGGAAATACAGGCACAGAGCCTGCCTGGCTGGAACACAGGACCATGACACTCTCTCTCTCTCTCCCTGTCTCTCTCTCTCTCTCTCTCTCTCTCACTCCTTTTGTCCTTCTTTGCACTCACAGGTTCATTTTAGAGGTTTCATGGACACCCCAAGCTCTCTGAACATTTCACTCTGTTATTCTCTTTGCCAGTCTTTTCCTGGGTCCTCCTCTTTCCTGCCCACATCTCTGATATTAGAACTCTCTCTGTGCATTCTCAGCATGCTATTTGCTTCCAAGAAGTTGAATTTAAAAAGTGTGCATTTATTTACTTGGCTTAGCTTTCTTCTTCCACCAGTCGACCAGAATGAAGACTTCAACTTGCCTTTGAGAAATTCCATTGTGCACACAGCCTCTGGCATGGCACCTGGTAGATTAAAGGTCTGTAGCAAGTATTCCATGGGGAGCTTTCTGGCTTTGAGTCTTATCCATGAACTTCTTCACAAATCTTCTCAAGGATGAACCAAGTAGTGAGACAACAACATGATACAGGGCATCCCCCAGTCAGGACTGGTCACAAATTCCAGAAACACAAGCACTACCCTAGTAAGCACAAAATTAATAATCCAACATATTTTTCATGACTTCATCTCCCTCATCAAGGTTTGGCTTAATTTCATGAAATTCTTAGTTTGACATGGCTTGGCTCTATACTAGACATTTGTCGTTTCATCATAATGGCTGAGAGACCAAGTATAGTACTTTTAAAACTCACTAATCCCTCGGTGATAGTTAATTCTATGTGTCCATTTCACTGGACCACAAGGTGCCCTGATATTTGCTTAAATATTATTCTATTTGCATGTAACACTAATATTAATATTAATAGTCAACATTAATATTTGAGTCAGTTGAAATGTTAATTGACCAAGTCAAGTATATTGTTCTCTCTAATGTGGGCTGGCTTTGTCAAACTTGTTAGATGCACTGGTTAGAATTTACTCTCGCAGCCTCTGTTTTGAGCTTTCGCAACTGTCTTGTCTAACAAATGGAAAGGAAGTTAGCCTATTGGTTCTCCTGGTTCCCTAGGCTTTTGATCTCAGACTGGAACTATACCTCCAGTTCTCCACCAGCTGACAGATGGCAGATCGTGGAACATCTTAAGTTTCATCATCGCACATGAGCCAATTCCTGTGCATGTGTGTGTCTCTGTGTGTGTCCTTTGTTGGTTGCTTTTCTCTGGAAAACACTGTACTGTAATATACCCTAGTGTATTAGCTAACACACCCTGCTTATCTTACCTGAGAAGTAATAGTTACAACAGTACTTAAATCACTGGGTTGTTGAGAAAATTAAACGAGAAGCTAAATCAAAAGAGCTTGCCTGTATTATCAATGCTCAATGCACAATTACTTTCATAATTGAATAGCTGTGGAAATTTATCTGAAAATCTCCATGGCAAACTCAATTTATTTGCAGCGTTAGTGTTATCATTCAACTTCAGCCCTGCTTTCAGGGTGTTTGCTTCTAACACTGTTCTATTAAGTCCCCAGGTTATTACTTTACAGGTGCTCTGAGGAAAGCACCAACCTCATGACATCACCATACAAGGTCAGGAAACCCTTCTCTCTGTGTATGGCAGGATGGGCTGTCCACTTCAAGGATCACACAAGGTTCAAAGAAGAAACCTGGTCAGAAGAGGTCTCCAGGAATTTACCTTTTTGATTCTCCAGGGGCTCCTGGTAAAGGTTTATGCTGCCACAATCTGAGTTTAATACCAAACTTCCCAGCATACTCCTAGCACCTAAAGAAGGTTTACCACAGTGGGTCTTTGGCCAGAGAAAATCAGGGTGAAGGCAAAAGGCATGAAGATGTGCTGCGGATGAAGGGAAAAAGAGTGTGTTCTTCTGTCTGCACACAGGGAGGTACAAAGCCACCAGACTCCATGAAGCAAAGGGAAATGCTGCATGAGTTCTGAAAACATCTCTATAAAATTTCCAGTTCCTATATGTTTAAACACACTTTTCAAACAGTCTTCAGATGCATTGTTCAATTTCTTTTTCATGGTTCAGATATATTTCTTATAAAATTAGAAAAAATGGGTAAAATTGTTCTTTTTCATTTTTATGCTCACACAAAGGTGCAAATCATTCACTCACCTCCTTCTCTTTCTATCCCCATTCCCCTAGGAGCTACACTGTTGTTATTCATCAACCAACAGTGGGTTTTATGAGTGTATTATCAGAAGAGGGGGGTGACCAACTTTTCTAAGGCCTTTCAGGTAAAGATCAGAATACATACACACACACACACACACACACACACACACACACACAAAATGAGGAAACTATTTCTTTGATGCCTTTCCAGGTCATTCTGCATGGTCACCACTATCTTTGAATAATGAAAGTGTGAGAAAATGGGGGAAATAACTAAGCAAGATAAATACTCAGGTCCTACACACTGTGTTCTTTGCCAGGAAAATGTTTCAAAACTCTTTAGGCATTCTGGGTTTGAAAAAAAGCAACAATTGTACTCTATCCATAGCATCCCTCTGTGGACTTTAATGCAAGCCAAGTAATGCCTCAGCTGATCAAAACTCTTTGACTACTCATAATAGAGCAAGTTTAGATTAGCAGGATGTCTTGAATTTAGGGCTCCGTGTAAATGTGCAAATAGACTGGATGCTGTGTTAAGCCATTTAAACAATCAAATATCAGCAAACAAAGAAGTGATATAATCCATCTTGTAAAAAAAATCCTAAATTTCATTAATATGGTTTAAAACATAACCCATTAGTTCCATGGGATGTTCAATTTTTGAAGAGGTACAGATTACATGTGGGGAAAATATATCTTTCTCTGTTTTACTCTTGCTTATCTTTAAATATTTTTAAAAACAATAGAAATTGCCAAGTAAAACTTTGTAAACAACTAAGAAAATAAACCAATCTTATTAAATATCAATGTACCAAGCACTGCTTTAACGTCATAAATAAAAGTGGACTTTTAAAATTCAAACACACAATTGGATAAAAAGTGAAAATTTAATTCAACTAGGATTTGGGGACTCTACAGCTTTAAACAAACATCTGGATTTTCTTTTAACCAAATGCATTAGTTGCATTTTAAACCATCAACAATGAATGCATTTAAATAATTTTTAAGAATATGGGAAACAGGAGGGCTTTATCGGAAGACAATTAGAAAGAAATGAGACTGATTTTTTCTCGTGTGTTCTTTAAGCTCACAATGAAAGCAATTGAATAAAAGATTTTTTAAAATACATATTTTAGCATCCATGGAACATATGTGTGTCAACATTCAAATTTCAGGTGCTGGCTGAGAAACTGCTCCATGGTCTTGGGACACTGACTTAAACTCTTTTAGCCTCAGTCTCCTCCTATGTACAGGAAAGACGATGACAGTGTCTGCCCCCTGGGATCCTCGAAGATTGAAGGGGTAATAGATGCAAAGCACACTGCCTGACACGCTGAAAGCACACACTAGCTTCGGTTGGCACCGTTATTGTTATCAGCACCCCGCACCCCAACATTCTGCTGGTTTGTTAAAAAGTCAGTTTTTCACTTGACAGAAAGCAACTTCTGCGGATACCTTTTAAATACTATATTGGCAACTTTTAATGAGTAAGTAGACCCTTTGGACAGCCAAACCACAATTGACTCGTTGCTGATGACCACATGTTAAACGCTTTGGAACAGCCTTTGAGAGGCCTTTGAATCCTTCCTCTACTTCGCTCATTTAGAAATCCGTAGGGATTAACTGCTCATTGACAGCTAAGCCTGGGAAATGTCTTAAGGGTTACATTTGGTACCAGTTCTTGTTAATAAATGTTAAAACACTTCCCAAGAAAATTAGTTACAAATCAGAAGCAAACTAAATTCCAAGTCTAAGAGCAACTTTCAGGTTTGGAGGTTTTCTATCTGTTTTATGAAAGGACAAGATGTATTCATTGCAAAGCACATTTAAATATAAAAACTCTATGGAGCATTCAGTACTTCCTCATGTGAATTTTCAGTAAGAAAAAAATAGGTCTTTCATGAAAAACAGTCTCAAACTACTCCCTTCCACTCAGAATTCATAATTATGCTTAATCTGCTGCTCCTCTTGGCTCGCTTACAGGTCCTGTTGGCAGGTAGTGAATGCAAAATCATTTTAATGGGGGGGAGGTCCCCTGGGAGTGAAGCAAAAGTTTTGAGCATTAACCATTTCACAGTAAAGGAGGGCCGGCACTTCTGTGTCCTAAGCACTAGGGCCACGGCTCCCAGGAAGCAGCCATGTGTGTGGATGGCTTTGGGTCAGCAACTGGGAAAGGACAGGCAGTCTGCGAAGGACAGCTGGGGCATGGGAATAGAAAACCAAGAGCTCGGCGACCACGCGCCAGGCCAGTGACAAAGGCAGATAGGAAACCTTGAGTGAGATAGGGCAAAGGCTGGTGCCTGGCTCTGGGCATGCTCCTGTCTGCTCTCTTTGGAAAGAGGGCTGCCCCAAGGGGCAAGTGCTAATAGGAGTAAGGCACTTAGAGGTAGGAGATGTTTCACTCCGTCAAAGGGCCCATTCAAAGCAGCCCTATCCATGCGGAGTCTGCCAAACCAGCTTAGGTTACCGTCTCTCTGCATACCTAAAGGTGTGGGTCACTCAACAGCCCACAGGCCGGGCTGGAAGGCTGGGAGAAGAGAAAGCACGCTTGTGTGTGTGTGTGTGTGTGTGTGTGTGTGTGTGTGTGTGTGTGTGTGTGACATGACTGTTTTGTTGTGGCATTTTCTTTGTTCTGCTTGTACTTTACATATAAAATAGATTTGAGGGGAAGGCAATGCTCCCAATTCCAAAGAAAGCTCTTTGTTTTTATCAGAACCACTCACTGATTTATTCATTGACTCACTCATTAAACAAACATGTTGGAGTGTTTGAGACTTTGGATTATAAATCACCTGTGCCCTTTAAAACAAAATAGAGCTGTTATGAACAAAATTTCTTTAGCTACATTTTAAAAGATACTTATTTTCAAGCTGTCAGCATTTTACAGAAGCATTCCATGTTTTTCTTTTTCTTATTTTTTGGAAAAATATGTTTGCAAACAAAATGTGTCATTTTTCACTCTTGATTTCTGTAGTCCCTTAATTCTACATGTAACAGGTACAGGTGTGTATGTGCAGGTGAATATGCACACACATGTATTTAATAAAACCATTTATTGAACACCTACTAAATGCTGGACTTGCCACTAAATTTCTGGACTCTCCATGAAAATTAGGATTAGGACCCAGGTGTCCTAAAGCTCTCCTTAAAAATAAGAAGATATTCATGGCAACAAATCTGATACCAGAAGCTGTTAAAGACCCTAAGAGGAATGTATATTAATTACACAGCCCCAAAGGGAAATAATGGCCTTTTGCACCAGGAGAAGATCCTTTTAGAAAGGAGAAGATCCTTGGCTTGGATCTGGCCATTACACTTTAGCTTTAACCAGAAACACTGATAAATTAAACTGTGCATCTCGAATTTCTCTCCAGCAGCTCTGTTTCATTTTGAGCAGGCCCCATGGTGAAGTCATGGTTACTGCGGCTCGCGGAGTACTCGAAGGGCAGTCACCACGTGTCAAGTGGAGGTCACAGAGCTGTGGCCTGTTCAGGGGCAGGGACTGGAGATCAGGTCTCCAGGACGCACCACGCACACAGGGAAAGCCTGCGACCCTCACAGTGAGAAAGAAGATGTCTAGGGTCATTTGCTTGGGTCTTTCACAGCCTTAATATTCTTCAGGGAACTCAGGGGTTCAATTTTCAATTAAAAAACAAAGAAGAAAGCTCCAGATTGGGTGTGGTGTTTAAAATCATCCCCGGGATACTTAAAGAAAACCACATAGGAAGGACAGCATGGTTTCTTTTTTATTACAGGCAGCATTTATGAAACATTTGTCGGAATGAGTGTTTTTTTTTTTTGTAATAATAGCTGACTAGGGGCTAAACAATACACACACACACACAAACACACACACACACATTCGTACACACATTTCTGCATAATTTACAGTGGCAGCTAACCCCACCTACCATGTCTGTTCAGGCAACCACAGTTTAGCTGATACTTACGTCTGGGCCCCTGGAAGTTTGTTTAGTCCTTTGTTCCCCAAATCTTTAATGTCTATTTTACCCAGGTACTATCTGTGATCCTTAAGAAGTTCACAGTTAAATTAGAACAAGAAGCATTTGTGTTAGACAAACTGTAATGTAAAACAAATGTGCACACTTGAACAATGACCAATAGTTTAACTATGGCTAATAAAGCCATTGAACAAAGGAGCAATCTAAGAGTTTTCACCAAAAAAAAAATCAGTAAAGGACAAGGAAAACCCAAAAAACAAGGAGTAACTCATTCAGGTGGGAACGAGAAAGAGGCTACAGACAAGTAGTTGGTGTCCAAGCTACAGGAGAGCATAGAGTTTCCCAGTACAGCATTTGTTTACTACCTGTTTAGAAAGTACTAGACCATCTTCCTGTTTCCTTCTGCACCTCCCGTTATTTCAGTGATGCTGTTTCATCAGGACTTGAAAGGGTTCTTTTAATATGAGGTCTTAGAAACCTAGGAACAATTGCATAGACTTCAAACACTGCAGCTAAGCTCTGTACAGGTTTCTGAAAGCCCTATATTAGAATTACGGTGCTATCACCCAATCACCAGTCCCACTACACGAGGAAATGCTAAGTGCTTCTCTTAATGACCTATTAGTTAAAAAGATTTAGGATTCATTCTGTTGCTTCTTTCCTGAAGTATCTCCTCTTGAAGTTTCACATTTATTCTTACCAGACTAGGAGTAGTCTCTCTCAGTTATAGTCCTGTACAACTGCAGCCTATAGGAGCCCTCAACATGACTGCTCTCAATTTCCTAAGCACTGTGTCTTCATTCTGAGAAAATCTATTGCCTGCTTCCTTCCTCTGCTGCTGCTGTGTTTCCCTGATGATCTTTTTCTCTCCCTTATTTCCCCCCCCATCCTTGTACTTTATATCACTGCTGAATCACAAATGCATCCACAGCTTGACTTATTATCTGTTCTTTGCTTTGAGTCTGCTGAAAAAAAAAAATCAGTACTGAAAATTATTTTCTCTGAGCTCCTAATGAGGTGTCTTATCCTGAGATCTGGGGCTGGATATTTCCTTGCTTCTCTTTTGCAATACCATATTTTTTCCTTTTCTTACCTGCCTTCTGCTTCTTAGCCCTCAGAAAGGGTACTTTCCACTACCAGCTAGGTGGGACTCAACATTCCTATAGTAATGACTAAAACAGGTATAATACTATGTATGCAGCAAATCATTTTCTTATGATTTAACCGCTGCAAACCTTTAGTCTGTCTGTCTTCATCTAATGTCTTTGTCCCTCTCAAAATATACTCGAGCCACACTAGCTTTCTTTCCGCACTGAACTTGGCCAGACTTCGTTCCCACCCTCATTCCTCATCCTCAGCTATCTGTATGGCTGTCTACTTCTTGTCCTTAGGGTTAAAGCTGAAAAGATCTTTGAAAAGATTGTCTCCCTCCAGGGCTGGGCCAGAGAATATAAAACATGAGTTTTGAAAATCTTGTAGTACCAGCAAGTAAGGAAGTACTCAATCAGCCATGAGGCCATGTCCAAAGGACACAGAAGCCAGGACAAATGGGCACCCACTGATTGACTCTGGGACATTCAGATCAGATAGTCATAACAGATACTAGTTTATAATTCAAGATACTGAATAAAATACGAATCTAGGAGTCCATGTTGATATAAGTGAATCAATAAAGGAAAAGAGAAAGTCAGGCAATAAATGTAAGAGGAATGATAAGATTAGAAAGTTAACATTTGGAAACTGTCATCTCATTAAATGATTCAGGCAGAAATCACAGGAATTATGATTGTAGAACTATTGGGTGAAAACTTGAGCAGTAATAGTACTTAACAAGTATCACCTCAAAAGGTACTTATTAATTATAAAGGTAAATTGCAATTTTACGGTAAAGAAAATTTAGTTTTAATCAAAATTTTAAACTTAGCATTAGTAACAGGACAAAGCAATATCACACATTTTCTGAAATGATGACCCGAGCTACATCCATAATATTTCAACCTAAAGCAAAGTGTATTCTAATCACAAGAAAACCAAAAGTTATTTCTTAAAAAGGATTAGCTTGTCTCCTTCCAGAAGTCAAGGTCATGAAACAACAAAGACTGAGAAGCTGTTCAGAATTAAAGGGGTACAGAAAGATATGACAACTGAATAGGGCACATTTGCCAGGGTTTTCTTTTGCTGAAAATTTTATTTGTGAAATTGGTCCAAGTTAAGTAAGATTTGTAAACTAGGTAGCACATTGTGTCAGTGGTAATTTTCTAATTTTGATAATTGTAGGAATGTTATGCAATAGAATGGCCTTTCTTTGCAAAACTGGAAACTTTAAGATTTAGAGGTAAATGTTGTAGGGTATGTGATTTACCCTAAAATGGTTTAGAGAAAAAAAAAAAGTGGCGAGGGGTAGGGTGGACAGAGACAAAGACAGAGAGAGATATGAAGTAAAATGAACGTGGGTAAATGGTGTCAGTCTTAAAACTTTTCTATAGACCTAAAACGGATGAAAATAAAAGGAATAGAAAAAAAAAAAAAAAGGCTTTCTCCCAGGCCATACAATCACTTTCATAGTGTCCTATTTGGATCTTTTGTATCTATCTGCCACTAGTTGATATGATTCCTGACTTTTGTATAGTACCTCTGTATATTTCTTGCCTTCCTGACTAGAATACAAGCTGCCTGGGGTCAGAGAACTCCCTGTTTTACCTTTGATTTGAAGCATAGCTAAAACTATCTATTTCTGAGCCAACTTTTCCTTAACTGTTTCATTCCATTTAGTATTATTATCTGGGTTAAGTACTTATAACCTCATGAAGTAGACAAAAGCTGAAGTTTTTCTAAATGCATTCTCTACTTTCTTTCCTATACTACTGCAGTTTACTTCGCAGGTTGGAGCAATAATATTACAGATTACAATCGAATTCCCTGTAAAAAAAAAAATTGAATGCTTACCTTCAAATTTTGAATGAAATTTAAAAGTTGTTATCCTGGTCCCTAAGCCTCTTGGTTTCATCTTTGATGCTTTTCTTTTGCTGTTCTCCCATCTGGTTCAAAATCACTTAAATTTCTATTTCTGGTACCTCAAATGCTTTTTTTTCATGCATTTTCCCCTATTCACTCTTACTCTGGTTCAACTACCTCCTCCAACACCTCCTGAATTATTTAAATATCCTTCCCATCCCTACCAAATATTCTTATCCCTTAAACTTAGTCCTTTGAGAATAGCTACCCCTTTCTCTCTAAATACATTATTCTCAGTATTACCTTTATGAGCATTTCATTTATGTTTGCGTGTTTATCTCCCTTACCAGAAGGCAAGTGTGAGTAGAGGTAGGAGTTTGAGCTCTATCTCCAGCCTAGTAGGTGCTCAACTGATTTGTATTAAATGAATTGAGATTTGAATTTTTTGTAAATGGTAAATATAATAATAGAATACTTATACTTCATGTAATTGTGCAAAGTGAACAGATGAGGTAAATCATTACCCCAACTCACCAGGGTCAGCACTTTTCCTGATCCCACTTGGCAAAGACAACATGGATATTTCTTAAAGTCAGCATAGGAAATGTCTTTTTCAGTGAAGCAATTTTACTATCTGTGAAAGTGCACCCGGACGTTTCAATTAGTGAATTGTAAATGCATTCATGGTGATCGAGACTTCCATGAGGACCTTCCTGGTCCTGTAACCACAGCATCACGTAATTGCACTTGGCTAGATTTGGGGACTTTGAAGGGTTTCTGGCTGTCCCATGGCCACAGATCTAGTGTGATTGAGATTATCACCCTGCTCGAGGCAAACTGGTTCAAGGCCATGAATCAGCTACACTTGGCCAAAACAATGCAATGGGTCCCATTAATGTACCAGTGTCTCTCAATATGTTCTTGGCATTCTGTGAAAGGTTCATTGTTTTCCCTCCTTAGTCGGGACAGGCAGAAACAGTTCCTATGGAAAGAATCACAGTGACGTGACTTCCTTATAAAACTACAGATTATTTTTTCTGTGACCTGTCTCAATTCTACTTTTGGAAACTTTATCCCAATGATGGACTAGGACAAAACATCTGTGCTTAATACTCAGAAGTCATGGCTGATATTCATACTGTTGCAATTTTAATGGTAAAGAATATAATCTAGAAGCACCTGAAATTCCTTAACTCTTTCTTGTCCCATTGTGTCCCTTTATGTACAAATAAGTATCCAGATTTCTCAGTCTGGCTCTCCTTATTATCAGGAAAATATACAATTACATAAGTCATTGAGATGGCCTATAGAAAAGCATACAGTTAGAGTCATGCAAATTTGGTTTCTAATCCTAGTTTTACTACTGTATCTAAGTAGTGACCTTGGCAAGTGATTCAATCCCAGTGGCCTTTCAATTGATCAGAGGCTTTAACTTCTGTCTCTGAAGGATTTGGGGAAGATTAGAAGAGGAAACCCAGCACGGAGTCTGACACTTAGTCAATGCCCATTGATTGGAGCATGCCCGTTGCACTAGGCTGGCATGTGGAAGGAACACAATAAATATTTGCAGAATGAATGGCAAAATGAAGGTCTGTAAAATGTGATATACATGTGTCTTTCTCTTGCTACTAATTCCTGAACCATTCCAGTCCCCAAATTTTCACAAGAATTTACAATCATACACACTGAAATTCACCAAAGTGACCAATTTAAAACCATATCATATCTCCTCCTAATTACTGGCAAATATTTCATGGCCAAATTTTCTTACAGATATAAAAGAAACAAATGGAGAAATTTTAAAAGAAGAGAAAAGAATTCAATTATTTTTCTGTTCCTGGAAGTCTATATTCAGATGTAAAGCTTAATATCCTAGCAGGCAGGTCTCCCAGGAAGGGAAAAATATCCACAATTAAATGAAAATAAGTTCTTCACTTAATGTACAAATCTGAGGCCATCTCTCATAGTCACTTATTTGACTCTGAGCTACTTGAGATCTAAAGAAAACTTGTATAAAGTGAACTGATATGGCAGGGAATTACATCTGCTAGGGCAATTACTGTCCCCCATCCCATTGTCTGTGATCTGTATTTTCTTCTTTATAGTAGGTGCACAGTTAGAATACAGTTCCCAATTTCTGGGACAGTTAGGAATGTAGTCACCAATCAACCCCTGGTCAATGGGAAGGCCATCACGTCCATGTCCGATCCTTTGAAACCTCCCATTAACCCCCTCCATGCTTTCCTTCTTTTAGTCTACAAGAAAGGAGACAACTTCAGGATAACCTGAGAACCTACTTATTCGCTGTAGGTGTCTACAATTTTCTCAACCCAGGGCCCTCGATGACTCTGTGGAGCTAAAAATTCCACCAATTTGTTTATATATTGCATTGAGTCATAAAATATTTGGGAGTCACTTTGTTACCAAAAAAAAAAAATGATCCTGCTCTGTCTGTACATTACAAAGAAGCTATCTTTCTCTATTTATCATTCTAAACAGGAAAGAATTGTACAATCAACCAACATCAAATTGGGTACTAAACATATACACAGTTTTTAAATTTTCTTTTAGAATGTTTTGTCCTTAAAACACTTTCAGAACAAATTTAGCCATTTTTTAAATCAGCATTGGTTTTCTCACATTTCATAGTGTTTCAGCATCTGGCCCTGGAAAATTGGTATTAATTAATATTAAGTATTAATTACTATTAGTATTAATTAATATTAAGATAAATACTGATGATACTCATCCCACATTTCTGTTATCAGTCCGAAACAGAGTTATTCACCAAATAGTTTCATCCAATATGCATGCCAAAAACCTGCCTATTCTTCCTTTCCCCCATACAAGAATTTTGAGGGCAGGGCGATGTCATTTATCTATGAATTTCCAGGGCACAGTAGAATGCCTGGCACATGGTAAGCTGCACTCAGCATGTATCAAGTTCCTTGCAATAAAGAAATGTCATTCTGGGTAATATAATTTTGTACTAACTCAAGAGTTTCTATGCTTTTAGTCAATCAGTGACAGATATTGTGTATAAAATGTTTACACAGAGATAATGTGGGCTCTTGAAGAATAGAACAAATGGAAAAGAAACAAAAGAAATGGCTTTCTCTCTTCATAATGAGTTCCGCAATACAGCAGAACTGAGTAGGGTTTGTAACCCCAGCCAAGGGCATGTGCTAAAGCGCTGAAGCTTATGCTCCTCCGTTTTGTGCCCAGTACATTTGCACACCTTTCCTGTTCTGCTGCAGTTCTTAAAGGCTATTTTAAGACTCGGTGGCATTTAAGTCTTCTTTTTTTTTTTTTTAAGAAGCTTTCCTAAGCCCTTTTGTTGCACAAAGAAAAAGCTGTTTCTTCAAAAATAAAGAGTTGCTGAAAACCAGAAGCTTTTGATTTAACAGAGAACTCCAAACTCATTGATTTTAATCAACTCTAGAATGGGAGATCTCAGGATCTTAGGTTTTGTACATTTCTTAACATCCAGTGTTTTAGAGAATATTTAATTAAATCAGTTAACCTGGGGGAAGATTGCACGGGGAAAATACAGAGAAATGTCTCAAGGCTTACATAGAGGATTCTTTTATTCACCGCATAAACTGCAGGTTCATGGGCCTATAATCCAAGAAAAATTAGTTCATTCATCTTTAGCCTATGCATAGATGTGCCTCTCATATTTTTTGCCCTGCCTGCACTAATTCATAACTGTCAATCAGCTCTTAAAACCTTGATTGTATCTGACGGTTGTGGTGAGTCTAACCATCCATGTTATAAAACTTCCTAACAATCATTATATTTCCTTCCATGTCAATGTGCACCACCTAAATGAAATTTTCAGTCCAAAGTTGTATTTCCTCACTTATTATAAGTTAAGATGAGAGATTTTGGCAATTTTTATAAAATATTATGTACTTATAAGACATGAAAGTGATTACAAAAAGGACTAACCAATTTCAGTTAGTAAAGGAATTTGGATTTGTTTTTAAGTTTTCTAAACCTTTTTGAAGGTTTTAATAATTTGTTTTTCCTTACCTAGTATGAAAGAAAAATAATTATCTAACATTCTAAATTTCTAAGATAGTCTGAATTTTGAATAGGAGTTCAACATTAATTAATGATATAAAACTCTTTTCAAACTGTTTGACTCAGTGCCCATATGTGGTTGTCACATTTTCAGTATTTTTGCTTATTACAAAATTACATAATTCAAAAGTGTTTTAAAAGTTATAGAAGAAAACATTTTGCTCTTATCTCTTTTCCTAATCCATTGTGCACACCTCCAAAGTACTCACTGTTTTTTACTCTTTCTTTTGCATACACAAATATGAAAACTATTATTTTTCCATTTTTATGCATGTGGTCACAGGCTCTCTCTCTCTCTCTCTCTCTGTGTGTGTGTGTGTGTGTGTATATAT
>NW_022900928.1:120833077-120894698 GCF_012274545.1 Fukomys damarensis
ATATATACCTCAGTGTCTTCTTTTATAGTCTTATAAAGGAAAATTGTAAATATTACTCATAAATTCTGAAAATGTTCTTCTAATATTAAGAACACTATTATTGGTCTACTATTATTTAAAGAAGGAAACTACCTAAGGAAGAAAAAAACAGTGAAGAGTGGAAGGTAATACAATAACAAAGTCTAACATGACACAACTGCAATTGCAAGACAGGGAAGAAAAATGTTCTTTGCTTAGGGACAGTGACACCCATGCTAGCTCCTTCACCGACCAACAAATTTTGAGTGGGTCACTGAGACCAACAAGAAGAAGCATAAAAGTCATTTAACAAATATTGGAACCTTGTAAGAGTCCACCGTTAATAGCAGCGATGACAGAGTAAATGGACGCTTCCCCTAACTCTATTCTAAAGGGAGAGTTGAGGCTCTTGAGCTGGGTGGTGAGGCAAAGACTCTATGTGGAGACAATGTTTTAGGCAGTTCATGAGAAGACCTTAGGGCAGAGAATATTTGGCAAAGGGAACCATGAATGCTGTGGAAACCATGAAGCTGACAGAGTGTTTAGGAGCAAGATTCCAAAGGCAGCAGGCTCAGTGGACATCTGATAGGAACTTATAGTTCCCAGCAATGAGCTGGATTCTTTTATAGGTGTGATGGGAAGACATTGGATGTTTTTAAAAAAGAGGGAGAAATAAATTCTTATTTCCTCTAGAATGACGTATTTAAATGAATTCTTTCAAATATTTTTAGTAACTGACTTCTCATGTAGTAGATTTTGAAATTGAAAAAGAAAGTCTGCTTCTGTTTATGGGAACTTCCCAGGAACTTATGGGAACATTGAGACTCTCCACTCTTCCTTACAAGGGCTGGTGAAATTAAATAATCCATTCCTTACACTCTGGTGTTTCTTTCCTTTGTTTATAAGATTCAGTAGTTAAATAATGTTTGAATCCTAGCATCTGCTGTGTTCGTTTTGATGATCATAATATCTCTTTAGCCTTAGCTTTTCAGATAAGAAAAATTAGCAGTGAAATTACAGGTCCACATAATTCTAAAGCTTTGTGTATCGTTGCCTACATATGCCGTGACATTCACGAGGACAGTCAGTGGTTTTCTAAGAATCCAGCCATATTCTTGAGTAAGATCTCTTTAGGAAATCTAAACTTTTCCACTTTATTGTGCAACTCAGCAGATAATTTCCATGAAATAAAATACAGCTGTTTAAAATACTTTATTGCTAGAAAATGATATTTTTCAGTTTGCTGATAAGCTAGGCATTATGGGAATATGCTTATGCTGATAACAAATATATGGTTTCCTATGCTAATCTAAAGCAAAACAAACGGGGGACATGAATTTCCCAAGACAAAAACAACTCAAACCATTTTGTAAGGATGAAATGTTTATTATATACAAATTTGTATTAATTTGAGAATGGTAAGTTTCTTCCTCTGAAGCCTGTTAGTAACTAGAATCTTTGAGATGAGATAATTAGAATACAACCCCTTTCTCTTTCTCTGTGTGCGTTTACATGCATGTGAATCTCATAAAATGTTCAAAACATGACTATATTTTTAGATAGTAGATCAAATTGAAGGCCTGGCTTCTTCCACCCAGCAGCCTAGCAGTCAGTGCAAATAGATGAACAAATAGCTCCCAGTCCTTGCCCTTGGCAAGACCATATATATTATTATATATATTTGAGTATATGTAGTATATATATATTTGTGTATATATTTGTATTTGTTGACATTTATTGAGTACTTAATATGATCTATGCACATGATAGGCAATAGGACATAAAATTGATAGGCAACCCTCCTACCAACAAGTGGCTTACATACTAGCAAAACCACAACAAGCAACACATTATTCATGCAAACTGAACATGAGACTTTGTCTTGCATTTCTTTTCTTTTGATTACCAACTTTAAGATATTTCACAAAATATTACAGTCATAATTCTGGCCCATTTCAACTAATAGGCTTAAATCTCTGAAGGACGAAACAAGGTATAAGCTTTTAATAGTTTAAAAGTGTCTCTTTTCAGAATATATTCAAAACATTTTAAAGTGTCTAAATATGACCAAGCAACAAATTCAGTGGATTTAAAATATATTTTGCTGCTCCTTCTCTCTTCTCCTCCATTTCTGTTTGAAAAGAAATCTTTATATAGATACTTCTAAAGTATATATGGGACAAGATAATGACTATTTTTATATCAGGTGTGAAAAGCATAAAATTATATCTCTAAAGATAAATTCTGTTTTCATGGATTTGTTACAGCTCTAGAATTACATTCTGAAGTTTGTTTTTTAAATCTCTTTGTGTTCACTGCTTTTCTCCTACTGTGACCTCTTCCAAAAGTAGGGTAACAGGGGAGAAGAAATAAGAAAAAAATCAAATACAAATTATTCACTTCTTCCCACAATGACTAAAGTTTTTGCCTTAATCTAAATGCTCTACAAATAAAATGTTCCATGCACTGAGTCACAATGAGGTTTCTCTTTGACCACTGAGTCTCATCTCAGTGAGAGTGTCACCTATCAACACTTCCAAAAATAATCAATAAGCTATAATAGGTCATGGTCCAGGTCACTACTGACTTTAAGCCCAAGTCCATTCTGTGTCCCAGCCACAGTCCCTGTGACATGTGCCAAGACTTTGAATCCTGTTCTACTTGATGTCAGATTGAGGATACACAAAAATGTAAGTGTAAAGACAGCCTGGCTTCTCTTCAGAACAGTTAGAGCAGCTAAATATAATACAAACCAGTAGAGGACTTAATAAATAGTAACACAACTTGGGGGTTTTCCTCCTCCTCTGAAACCAAAAGAGAAATGCTCCATCAGTGGTACGCCTTCATTTGAGGACTTTTTCAGATGACCTGTAAGTGGACTGTGAATTATTAAAGAGGAATTCTCCTCTTATTAGCTAATGAGTCAGGGTCAGATATCATCAAAAGTGAGAATACAGCAGCCAAGAGAGACATTGGAAGCTATCATGGCTTCCAATCAAACCAGCTTCTCTGAATAAAACAATGAGGACAGACACGCAGGTCAATAGCAACCATTCGTGTATAACATTTTTTTTTCTTTCCCTGAATCCATTATTGAAAAAACTCTTCTCCTTCCGAGTCATTACAAATAGATATTTTAGTCCAGTCCTTTTTGTGAGACTTTTGTCTGCTTGGAAGAGAGGAGGTGATGGGGCATTATGAGTATGAAGACTTTCAGACTTCATCCCTTACTGTGTCTGCCTGAATCATTCCAACCAACTACAGAGAAGGAGAATCAGAGGCCAAGCTGCTAACTATTCAGAGATATTCCTGTAGAAACGGGTAGAAGGTAAGCTTCTATAGGGCCTGTTATTAGAGTCTTGAAGAACAAAATTCTCTTTCAACATTGCTCATATCCTGCATTATCAGAGTATGTGAAGTCCAGGGTATTTTGGAGACATTTGGGAACACTGGATCCATTGCAGATTGTAGATGTGGGAGCTGTCCCCAAGGAGAGTGAACAGGGGACAATCACAGTCCAAAATTATACGCTGGAGGGGAGAGTTCCCTTAGATTCAAGGTAGGCTGAAGGGCCTACTTACTATGATGGGAATATTGTCCTTTCGAGCCAGTAGATATTTCCACTAGGATGTGGTGCCTAAAGTGACTACGAACAATAGCTGAAGAATTTGAATTGAAAATAGCAGACATCGAGAGGTGATTATAAAATTGAGCCAGGTGGGTCACAGTGGACATGGGAAAAATATCACATGAAAGGTATTAAATAATTATTAGGCATAAAACCCTTAGTAATGCTTTGATTTATGAGTTTTAATAAGGTTATCTTACTTCTATATTTATAAAAGTATAAACATATAAACATTTATATACTATATATAATACCTGTATCTTACTTGAGTATAAATACTTATTTAATGCTTGTTTGTGCCCTAATCATGGACTTTAACATTCAATAAAGGTAAACACTGAAATAATTAATGAAAAAGTGGATTCTTATCAGTGAAGAAGGGGTGTATTAGTTCCATATTGTTGCTGAAACAAATTACCACAAAGAAACCCCACCAACTTACTTTTCTAGGAGTCAGAAGTCTAAATAGGAATGTGCTGCTGCTCAAAGCTGTGGGTGAAAATGTATCACCTTTCTCAGCTTCTAAAAGCTGCCTCACTCCTTGACTTGAGGTCCCATCACAGCGAAGAATACATCAGAGTGTGCCACCATCTGCACTTCTCCTCTTCCTCTGCTTCTGCGACTGCATTGTCTGCTCCGAGTTATGACCCACTGTCTTCCCCTTCCAAGACCCTTCAAGAATATGCTGCTCCCACCTGAATCACCCCATCATCTGCAAAGTTTCTTTTACCACCTTATCTAAGGTATCTGCAGGTTCTGAGGATTTAGGCTATGGGCATTGAAGGTGGGTGGGATTATTTGTCTTACCCCAACAGGAGGAAAAGGAAGCTGAAATGCTGGTAGAGTTCAGTGAAGTAAACTTGGGCTGATAGCGTCAGTCCGGCGAGCTCACCCTCTCTGTCCTGGCCATCTATCATACACTGCTACTAAGAAGAATCCTAACTCAGTATCTCTAGACATGGTAACCCTTGGGATGTTCCTGCACATCTAGGGCCCCACTTTGTGAATTACCCTGCACCTCCCGTTGTGAATTACGCACCTCATTTGACATCTGGTCGTCCACCAGAGCTTTCTTAGCTGGAGAATTATTGATAAGAATAATACTATTCAGCACACATAAAACACAGCTACTCTCAACCATGTGCTATTCTAATGAAGTATTTCTTAGTTATTCAATAAAAACAACAAAGCTAGGGATATTTTAACTTTGCCATGATTTTTCATTCAAAATTCAGTATGTATGCTAGCAAACAACCCAGACAATTGACAGTGAATGTGTTTCTAGCCAGCTCACTGTGTGGACCAGGTGGAGATTTTCCCATCCAGTTACTGATGTTTGGCTCACAAATGTAGAAGACTTATGTCATGTAGAAGGTTGAGGGAAAGAAAGAGACACTTTGCTAATTAGAAAAGAAGAATTCAAGTCTGGGAAGTGACTCGGGCAGGTTCATAACAATAGGCAGTTTTAACACTCAAGATCCCAGTGCTTTTCTCTCATGTTATCAGGTTACCTTCCAATCCAGTGTAGGTTTGGTGTCTGGTCATCTCTTTATTAGTCACGCCAATATGTCTTCCAACTTGAGCATCACATATACTTGTTTGTTAAAGGAAAATCTAACTTAAGTGTTTCATTTTCACCTGACATTTCACTGAGTAACATTAAATATGGCTCTAAAAAGTACATTAAATATTTGAAATTGACTTTGCAGGATGTGGAAAAGGAGGAAATTGAAAGAAGACACATCTTGAAAAGGGTATGGAATGAAAAATAAGGCCAAGAGGAGCCATGAAATAAATGCTAGGAAGGAAGTTGGATTAAGTGTATCTATGAATAAAAATCTAGTGTTACATGGCCGTGCTCATTTTTTACGTATTCTCTGTGGCTGCTTTTGTGCTGTAATGGTGAGAAAGAGTGGATAGAACAGAGAGTGTAAGGCTTGGAATGTCTGAAACACTTACTCTCTGGCCTTCTCCAGAACAAATTTTCTGACAACTATACTAGACAGTATAGCTGCAGTACTTGTGGTGGCTTAGGGACTACGTTGTGATGTCAGGGGACTGGTATTAGTTTAAAATACTGCAGTCAGTCAGGAATCCTTATCAAAATGCTACCCTTGGAGCAGACACCTTACAGAGTGACAGTAAGCTATCTCAGCCAGACCACCCTAAAGTATGATGTTATTTCTGGAATCAAACATCTTTCCAGCCTATACTTTGAAAGGCTCGTATCCTCTAGTTTTTCCAGCAATATAAGAGCTCCTTCTCCATTTCACTAGCTCTGCTGACTTTTCAGTGAGTCCTTCTCCTAATGATATCTTGTAGTCTTTTTAGGTCTGCTAATGGCCTACAACAAGTCTACCTAACTCATCAGAGAGCTCTCCAGCATTCCAATTTTTCTTCCTCATTAGCTAAGTTTTTCTCATACTTAACTACTTTGTTTATTTTTAAAACTCCTTTGGAAAAGATATGGGGTTTAAAATCTATTGTTACCCCAGTCTTTTGCCTGTTAAAAAAAAATTTTGTATACCACACAATGGACACTTTTCTCTTTATTTTCCACCTTTCTTTCTTGGTTAGTAATAACCTGTGGCTTTCTTTTCTATTTCCCGTGTCTGAATATTGTATCATTGGCTTTGATGGAAGTCCCTCTGATGTAGATTTGATAATGTGATCTACCTTTGACTTACTGTAAGTTGTCTTCACAATTTAGAAAGATGTCTATTCTGTAGGTGTCTATTCAAGAAGTGCCAGTAAATACTTTAATCATATAATATTTCAATTTACACTTCAGGAAACTTCCATAGCTCAAAAACATACCAGACTGTAATTGCTATCATTTTATTAGCTATTGCCTAAAAAGTCACTCACATGGTTCTTCCTTTTCTGTATCTAATGGGGTCCACGATGAAACTACCTTTTTCTGAATGATGTACTACAACAAATTATGCAAAAAGGTACCAGCATATTTGGAGCAGTCACTTCTAAGATATTCAAATCATATTAAATGTATGTAACTCTAAGAAATCATTGTGTTACTTATCAAATTTTCAGTGCAACAAGGCTTCATTTCCATTGGTGTGAATCAGTTTGGGCATTCTTATGTTCTTGTGCAATTTAAAATGCTTGCTTGATCAATCAGTTTATAGATCTCTATGGGGAGATTATATTCATCAAGCAACATTTTGAAGAGGCAACAAGGAGTAATAAACTTAAAATAACATGGTTCCGAAGCAGCATTAATTAAAGGCCTTTCAGCAATGCTTTTTTTCCACTATTTTATTTATTATCTTTATGGTGGAAATATTTCTGGATAAATTATAAGGACTATATTTTTGGTATTCATAAACATTTTCTAGATATGCAAAACCTGAATCGGGGCCTTTAGAGACAAAGAAATGAATATTTAAAGTGAGTGTAAGGATTGCTGAACTCATAGTGAACTCATCACTTATTAATATGAATGTTTAAGAGTAGGTCAAATTTCACAATTGAAATACATTTCCACCAGACTATTAAACTTTTATATTTTATATTATTTAAGCTATAGTCAGGACTTTACAAGCAAAAATAAGAATATAGCTTTAAGGGAACTTACGTATTTATTTACTTGTTATATAATAGATACTTGTTTGAATAATCTTGCGATTGAGTGGACCAATTGTTTTAGCGATGTTGTTTTTAAATATTGTGAGGAGGGTGACAGAGCACTGAGGTCAGCTCAGAAGTACTTTGTAGTGAGAAAGACTGGGTTTGCATGCAATCCCTACCTCCTAATAACCTTAAGCTATTTACTGAACCTATGACTCAGTCCTTCACCTGTACAATGGGAATTAAAAATACCTCCTTCACTGTGTTACTATAATGATATAGTGAGTGATGCGGGAACAAATTTTCTAATGCCAATAGAACACAGCAAGTACTTACAGTGTCTGTTCAAATGAGGAGCTTCAGCAAGCCTCCGGTGCCCAGGTATCTGATAAGTATCTCTCCAAGAATCTAGTTTATTCCAGAATCTTTAATCAGATTTAATTTTGGATAACTTTAGATGTTCCATTACTAGAATAAATATGAAGCCTGCTATAGAAGCCAGACTTAGTCTTCATTGTCTGAGTTCAATGCCTGCATCAGTGACATCTTAGATATAGTGGCAGCAGAACATGTCCTCAACTGAACACGGTGGACACACTTTCTAAACTGATTTCAGTGCAATTTTGTATGTGGGCCTGAGCACATACTGAGTTACGTAAAAGTGACTGGCAATGAGAATAGGCAGAGCTATCTCTTAGATGTCTCTTTTGTACACACTGCTGTCCACCCAGGCCTGTGAGGTGTGTAGCAAAAAATTCAAAAGGTAGTCTCTCTCTCTCAAAGTGGTCTCAAACAAAGAGAAAAGAAAATGTAAATATGAGAAATAATTGCAGTATGAAAAGATTGCACATGATTAAAAAAAAAAGTATGTTCCATAAAAAGAGGGGAAGAACAAAGTATCCTAGGTGTTCCACGACTACAATTTAATCGAATCATTATGAACTGCTTTGTCTAGGAGTCCTTGAGGAGAGAGGACTGTTTATCGTGATTGCTAGCAATGAGTGAAAACACTGGAAGTTAAAAGGCAAGATATGTTCTTGGTCAGAAGTGAGCCTGGAAAGAAGAGAAACGAGAAGGCAGATAAGAAGCTGAATAAGACCAGAGCATTGTCTTGGAAGGAAATTAGAAGGAGACGAAAGCCCAGATGTCAAGAAAACATTTGCATGGATAAAGGGCAAGGCATTTAGAGATTGCATCTCCGGGTTTGTTCAGCTACTTGTCCCTTCAGTTTCTAACCACGTCACCTCAGACTCTGTGTGCCTCAGTTTTAGCATATCCAATACGGAGGCCTCCTCAGAAGATGATCCACCTACCACAGAACATGACATGCAGATAGTAACAGTGTTAGTCAGCTTGAGCTGCTGTAACAAAATGCCATACACTTAGTGGTTTTCAAAGCACTAATTTCATGATAAGAACTTGACCTTCACAAGTTCATCTAAGCATATTTCCCAAAACTCCATCTCTAATGCTGTCACATTGAACATTAAGGCTTCCACATGAGAATTTGGGGGAGGAAAACACAAATACTGAGACCATAACAGTAATACTAGATGCCGAGGAACAATTGACCCCTACATTTTAAAGAGGTGCAATCTGAGGATAGGGGAGAGGTAGCCATTGTTGAGGTCACATAGTTGCTGTGTATTGGATTTGAATATGACCCAAGTCTTGTTTGTTTCCATAATCCATTTCTCCCATCATTCTTTCCTGTTGGAGCCCAGGTTAGATGAGTTGGAGCAGATTTAGAAAACATCTTAGAGTATGAACATGTTTGCAAATTAGACCATTGAACTCGCTGCACAACTATCACCTGGAAACTTCTTTGAAATAAAAATTTTCTGGGCAGATCCCACACCTATGAAACAGAAACTTTGGGTTTAGGGACGATCAAGCAAGCTGTGATTTAACAAGATCTCCAGGTGATTCTGCTGCCCATTAAGTTTGAAAACCACTGTTCTAGGCAAAATCTTATGGTTTTGAAAAGATTAAGAAAATAATAAGAGATGTTCACAAATTCTTTGTGATGAATTCAAGGGAATAAGATAAATAAAAAGCAATTGTCATGGCTGTGACTGTGAATTTTAGCTGATGAGTTTTCAATACATACTGCCAATCAATCAAACTAATGAATATAGCCACGAAACAAATATATCAGCTAGAACTTCTGGGGCATTTGTAATAGTACCACAAGAGATCACCTAAAGAATGTATTGATGAAATTGCCCATATATTCATTGGGAAAGAAAACAGAAAACATTACATTGACTCTCATGCCTTTGTTTATCTGCTATCCATTCCCAACTACTGCCACTCTCTGCTTCTATGATATACTTGGTAATATTTAGCAGTAAGTCCATTGCAGCCTCCTCCTCCTCCTCCTTCATTGTATGGGCTGCTAGGCTTCCCTCTGCAGTACTCTGACTTCCTTCCTGCATCTGGCAGCCTACTGCCATCCTGTTAGCCTTACACAGGTATTATAATCCAAAGAAAGGAAACCTGCAAACAACTCCACTCCCCTCAGGCTGATTCCATTTCTTCTTACCCTGGGAGAATCAGTGTATATGAGTCTGTCTGCACTCTTCACATTGAGCAACAGGCAGGCCCAGCTGCTCAGCACATGGAACCTAGAGTTCCACCTCCATGACACAGATGCAAGCTTCACCAATTACCTGCCCGAGCCATTCACTTAACTTCTTTGTGCCACAGTCTCCTCATCTATAAAGCAAAGATAGCTATGATGCATATAAAATGCTTAGCACGAATAGTTGGCACAGTCATTCTTGTTGGCACACAATTATTTGAGGGTGATGGATTCCTTAACTAGATTTCTTTTAAACTGGTAATAATATAGAGATTCATATTTGCATTTCTAGTCCCTAACAGAGACTATTAAATAGACAAACACACACACACACACACACGCACGCACACACGCACGCACATCAAAACTGAAAGAGACATAAATGGAATCCTTCTCAAAGGCATTAAACTTTTGTACTTTACCATGGATCCCTTTGACAGCCTGATAAAATCTACAAATTCTCTCTCATAATAGTGTTTTTAGACCACAAATGTATCTAGTGTTACAACAAATCCACTTATATTGAAACATAGTCATCAAAAATATGTAAAAATAAATTTGTGGCAGACAGATATTATGCTTCTTATACAATAACAGCTCTAGCAGCAGACCCAACTGCAATCATTTCTAGAAGTTATACGATCCCTGCAGAAAGTGAAACTTGATAGGGAAACAACTGATTGCCTTGGTGCCAGCGTCAAAGGCACTGCTTGTACTGTGGTGATGTGTTGTTTTGATTAATAGTTGAAAGAAATGCTAAATTTCAGCTAGAGGTTGGAGAAAACATAAACATAATGTTTTTCTATCTCAGTTCCCAGATTGCCTTACCCAGGTTTACTGTCCACAATCTTGAAGTATGATTGATAAAAACCCATGAATTATCCTAGCTGAGACTATACTGGTGTTTAGTTGACTGTACCTTCCTTGCTTATGAGCTACACAGGCAAAACCGTTCCTACACCAGTGATGGGTAATGATTGCTGAGCACGGTGGGTTTTTCTTAACAGGTTGTGAGTTTTCAGAAGCAAAGTGGCCTCTCTGGGCCTTTCCTGGTGCTTTCCTTCAGATGCAGTCCAATTTAGAGACCTCCTACTTAATGGCTTAATTATTGCATTCAGAAAAGGTAAATATGATACTCTGGCTTTAGTTAGAGAGGAAATATGTCCCCTTTACAATGCTGGCACTGTGTCGAAGTGTGAGGCAATTTGCACTAGAGAAAGCTCTCTTTCCTCTGGGCTGAAGCCAGGAATCTTGATAATGCTCCTTTTTATCTGAGTGAATCCTGGGCCAGTGCCCTGCTGACATACTCAACCTCTTCTAATTCTAATTCTGCCTTTTCAATAAAATACCAGACTCAGAAAGCATTCCACATTCCCAGTTCCTATCTTCTAGATGTCATTACTTTGCATCAGTTTTATTATTAAAAAAGGTCCAGGGAAGGTGACAATAACATCTAATAATTATACCAAAGAAACATTTCATATGCACATAACTATATCTTTGGTAGTGAACTGGAATTTATTTGGACAACTCCAAATTTCTATTTCTAGTTAGATTACTGAAATCTAAATAGCGTAATTAGGTAAGCTGTAATAGTAATGGGTATGAAAAAATAAAAAGTGTTGTCCTTTCCTAACTGTGTGACCTTAAGCAAGCTCGTTGTAGTAGTCTATAAGTGTGTGGCTTTCCTCACCGTGCTGCTGAGAGAATTAAATTGGTGAAAAACACTTTGTAAACTACAAAGCCCAATGTAAACAGTGTTCTCACCATGTGAATACTCACATTATTTCCTCAATTTCACCTTGCTGGAATGGAACTATTGCCAGTAATCGCAAAAATTCTGTAATGATTACAGGTAAGACTTCAGCTTAAGGAAAATGAAGTAAATGCACTTCAGAAAACCAAGACTTTTGATCAGTTGGGAACAGTAATTTTTTGAAAACTGTTTTGTCTGAGGACTATTTGAGTTGTTCAAATTCACAGTTTTTAATGACAATATAGCTAATACTTATAAGTGGTGATGCTCTAAAGACTCACTAACTCCGTTATGATGAACAAAACTACCTTGAATCAGACCAGATGGTTAGAGGATTGGCACCCTATGCTTGGGGAAAGAAAGGAAAGTTCTTTTAACTCAGCTGCTGTATTGTTAAACAGCTGAAATATCAAGCTGAACTGGACTATTGCTTTAAAGTATTCTTTAAGTCAGTTCTCCCAACCCTTGAAGGCTGTGAGATCCATAGGACAGGGCAAGGGAGAGAACTGCAGTGCATAAGAACTGCATGTTTATAAAAATATCTTACCTATAAAGTCCTGAAATAGAGAAAACTTCCAAATTTTCTAATTGAGGAAAGGTAGAATTTTGTCCTTAATTATTTAAGAACCCATAGTGAAGATATCTCTATTTAAAAACCATTTCATATGCCCACCATTCCATTCATTAGCTTTTCATTCTGTTTAGTGGTTGGACTACCAACTCAGACAATAAAAACAGTTCAATAATCAGTTCTGCAGTGTTATCTAGCATTCTTTTTCATTCTCTTTTTTCAAAAGAATGGGATATTTATGAATGAGCAGTGTGGAACTTAATAAAATTTATAGATGTGAGAAGTTTGTAAACAGAAATGTGAGACCTCGGTGATATTCACATTGCTCTGTGATTCCAAAAGTCCTCTTTTCCAGGAGGTAGGCTTTTTAAAACCTAGAATGACAATGACACCAATTTAGTCATAGAAATCCCAATTTGGGGATACAGTATATATTTGCATGGAAGATACCTGAAACTATGATGCATAATTAGTTTATTGGCTGAAACTCCACACACTTTGAAAGAGAATCCTACAAGTTAATGTGGACATATTTCTTGAAGAAATGAGTGAATGACAGTTCATTTTTAAAAGAATGATTTGCATTGTGCCTTAAAAAAAAAAAAAGCTATGTTGTTTCTCCTTAAAATGTGGCCCATTGGATTTGTCACAGCTCATCTTGAGGACAAGTCATGTGGCCAGAAGCTGAATGCTGCGCTTTGCTGAACCAGGTGGACCTTATTTTTACAGCCTCACATCCAGTTTACTGTCTGTCATCACAAGGACTTAATGTCAGGAACTGACGGGTTTCAAATATTGATGGGCAATTGCTGATGGATTCAGAAACTTGGAGCTTGTCCAAAATATCCAATTCTCACATCAGCCAGAAAAACAGACTCTTTTATACAATGTCCATAGCCTCCTCTTTTCACGTGGGATAAAACAAAATAGTGCAAGAAAATAACTGCCCTTTTGATATGTTAATGTGTGAGTATTTTGATAGTTTCACCACACAGATTTAAAACATAAGTTAGAGTACCACATATACCTCTGCAAGAATGGATACATTTCTCCACATGTATTCGGTACTTAAAAATTCACTTGAATTTTTTATTCAGTGTTTTCTTTGATGCTGTCTTTTTATCCTACATTTTTTACATCCATGATGCTCTAGCAGGAATATGGGATTCACGCAATACTTCAGAATGTCGTAACCTCTCAAATAAGCCTCCTGTCGATCTGGTCTTGTCTCCTTTTGTGACAAGTACACTAGCTAGAGTTATGTACGTCTTGCGGAAATCCATGTTACTTTTCGCTTTGTTTCCTACTGACTATTTTTGCTCCTTTGACTGGAAGTGAAAAAGGAAAATGACATTGGCCTGGCTCCACAGTTTGCCTGATGAAGAGTGTGTGCAATCTCGCATTATTTTGCCAGGAAAGATGATCTAATTTTCTTAATTATCCTATATTAACAAATGGTCCATTTTTTGCTGACAGATCCTGGAGAACAGTTGAATGCATAAGAAAACATCCTATATTGTCTTTTTAAAGTTCTATTGTGAGTGTGCGCTTGTGTGTGTGTGTGTGTGTTTAAGATCCCAGTATAGAACCAGGGTATATCCATTTAAAATGCTAATGCTAAAAGAGAGAAAGCTGATTTCCGAATTTGAATAATTTCATTTAGTCAATAAAGGGATAGATCATTCTGCAACAGCTATTTTTCCTTGACGCGACTTTGAATTAGAAATTCAGTCCATCTCCTAGAAGCACTTATGCAAATGTGGGGCGATAGTGGTGTGGCTGATCACATTAGAGCCGCGGGTGACTAGATTACCTGCGTGGCCGTGATGAGAAGATCAGTGCGTCTTCATGCTGAGATGAAATGATGCAATGCATTGTATCGTGTCATCAGCAAATGTCATTTTAATAGGACTACAAATCATTGTGACATCAACAACCTCAAACAAATCTTCTGGATGTTTAAAAATGCTGATTTTTCTCTAGAGGCCGATGAAAGATACAAAACAAAACAAAGAGAATGTCTCAGTCATAATGCAGCAACATCAAGACAGCAGAATTTTCCATTCACTTAGAGCTATAAACTCATCTATGTGGCCAGAGGACAAGTGAGGCTGGGCTTTTATGAGACTGGAAGATTAATCCCCACACGACTTCAGGGCGACTCTCAACCTGAGTGTCAAACACATGGAAAATAGTGGAGGAGAGTTATTTTTTTTAAATATCAGGAAAATTGAAAAAAAATATATATATGTAGTAGAATGTTCATGTTTTCTATCTCTGGCACAGTTGCAAGGAAATAGCTCGAGAAAGAGAATACTGTCAGCAACAAGTATCAGACTACCTACACTTTGCTAACGTATTTATGACTAAATTTGACATTTAAAAAAATAACAGATTACCTCAAAAAGACCTGTGATACTACCAGTACATTCTTGGTCCCAATATTTTATGATCTTTGTAGAAAAAAAGTGTCCTGACCTCAAATTGTTTGAACACAAGTTGAATCAACTAACAAAATCGAATGAGGACATGGAATTGCTCTAGAGTAGGACTTTTACCCACCAATAACTGTTGCTTCTTTTAAGAAATATTCAGCCCCTGTGTGTTATAAATAAATTGTGAAGGCATGCAAAATAGAGCACTTAAGATATTATAATGCAGATATGATTTTTATCACTTTGGCTTATTTTAAAGTTTTAGAAACTTCAAAGAGAAAAAGAAGTAACAGTTAAAAAAATTCACTTGGTGTATCTTTTGAGTGCTCTTTTAGAGAGTAAATTTAAGGCAGCTTTGAAAATACTTACCACCTAAGGAATGTCATTCTACACCTTTTTTAAAGTACAGAAAAGGCAAATATGAAGCCACAAAAACCATGATTAGAACAACAGAAAGCTTGAAGCACTAGAAATGCCTTGTGAGATTTAAATTAAACACCCCTGGCCAGATTGCAATTTTGCGATGCTGAAAATGACCACAGGCATTATCCAAATAAGGATGTCCCAGGTCTATCTTATTTGGGACTTTTCAGAACACAAAAGTGTTTATGATGTGTTCTGTCCACAGATGAGAGTCTGTGGCCGCACTTTAAGCTATTTTGAGCACAGAATTATTTCAGAGTTAATAAGACAATACCATATAAACTGACAAAAGATGACTGAAAGCACAGTTTTGCAGAGGTTTGGGACAGAGTGAAAATAGTTTATTTTTTCTACCACTATGAGATTCTCTAAGCTCCCTCACGTTGCAACCTGATCATTAGTGTTGGCACACACAGAAATAAAACATTCCTCCCAAAATAGTATACATTATACTATCCTATATGTTTTCCTTGAGCAAACATCAAAATGTTTCCATTTAGTTACTTATTTATTTTAAAATACACAAGTCTGTCTGAAAAATCTCTTGTCGGCTTATCTCTTATCTTCTCTTTTTCAGTATTACAGAAATACAGAATCTGTTTCCTCAGCATTTGCATTCACTGGGACACATGGGATAACATTAAGTTAGATGTGAACATTCTGATACTGGCAGTGTGGTATTATTTGCCTAAATTTCAAAATGACTTTTGGGGCTACCCTCTGTCATTGGTGAAGAGTGACATATTATTATACTATGGTCATAATAATAATGTAGTTTGTGTACTTTTTTCCATTTCAAAGCCTAATGTAAATTTCCTGCTCACAACAGGTTTTTCTTCTCTAAACAATTTTTAGGAATCGTTCATACTGAATTTCATACATCATCTCTAATACTTTTATTCCTGAAAGCTTTCACATATAATGAAGAACCTCTGAAGGGCTAATGTCTTAGAAAAACCACATTAATTCCAACTATCAATATTACAACAAAAATGGGAGGGTGGAAACATCTCGCTTGCAAAAATGTCTTGGTTTCATTTCTACCATGTCAGTGTATGAATGATTTCTGAGCTATGTGGGTGGGAACGGCTGTCATTACCAGGAAGGATCAGGCTGCTGGAGTTGTCCGTATAGCCTGTGCTCTTAGTGCTAAGTCACCTTGGAAAGTGCAGCCCACCGAGACTCTCAGAAGATGTAGATTCTCAAGAACAGTCAATTGAGAAACATGCTTCCTCAGGATTTCCTCAAGTTTCTCAAAGTCAACAGCAAAGTAAGAACAATGACCAGATAGGTCACTATTGTATATTAATGAGATAAAACTTTCTTAGGAGTTTGGATATGGTGATTTCCTTTGGAATTTGAAGGACTGGATTTTTTTCAATTGCATGGATCTATAAAAAGTTGCTAATTTTTTCATGTTAGACATTCAAGTCTTTGATACCAAGACCTACTATCCACAAATATCATAATTTCTTAAATGTTTTAGAGTCAAGGGCAAGCCTAAAATTCATTCAATGTTTAATGTCATTTTGGTAAAAAAAAAAAAACAAAAAAACAAAAAAACTGAAAACTTAATCATAGAGTTGTAAGTGTCCTTTCACTGGTATCTGTGAATCTCACATGTGACTGTGCTCAGGCCCTGTACCTATATACCTGCATCATTCAATCCTAATTCTTTCACTCTCAAACTATTTATTGAATATTTGCATAGGCCAGTCATTGGGCTGGGCACTGACTAGGCACTAGCACACCTTGCCAAACAAGAACAGACACCACCTCTACTCCAGATCAAGGCTGGTAGACCACAGTGCCCTTCCTTTTCACTGTGTGACCTCATGGTAATTATTTAACAATCTAGGAGCCTGTGTGGGTGTCCTGTTGGGAAACATGAGGGTAACAAATCACAGTTGCAACACTGAGAAGCTAATTGACAGCCAGTTGTCACTCAGCTGATGAGACTTATTATCATCAAAAATTATGCGATGTTGAGTTATCTGAAAAATTTTCCTGGGAGAAATAGAGATGGAGAAACGTCAGGTGGTTCTTCAAACATTTTTCGTCTTGCAGGCACACAGATAGCTGCAGAAAAGATGACGACGTTGCCAACACAGACAAGTGCTTCCCAGTGGCACCCACATCAGAAGAGGTGACCACAGATCTATTAAATGTATTTTTTATGAATAATTCCAGGAGATAATCAGACAGAAATTCACGAACTCGCCTCTTAGAACCAAAGTTCACATTTTTCCTAAAGAAGTAGCCCAAAGAATTGAGATAAAAATCTAAATGGCATCATAATTTGGCTCTGGAATTACATTTTTTTAAGCACTGTACAGCTTCGAAAAATCTAATAAAACATCAGACAAAAGCAATAGATTCTGGCTGACAGCATAGCCTAGAGGCATGTGCTCCCACTGACTAAGATGTTAAGATGTCACAACATTCTCAACCCTTTCCCTCACTTTGCCCTCTAAGTATTGGTTCTGAAGTGTGTAAAGGCACTGTCAAATTTAAATTTCAAATAGATTCAGAGGGAACAATATTTCTAAGGAAGATTTCTTTTTATCATTTCCCATGAAACCCACAGCTAAGAAATATATACAGCATTTCCAAAAATCACCTTAGGACCCCAATACCAGCTGTATTTTCACCAACACCCAAAGCACAACCTTGAAAAAACTTGACTTCCAAATGCAATGAGAGTCTAAATGTTTCCTATTGGATTTAGTTAGGGGTAAATGTATGGTCCCGATCTAAAAAGCTCCCCTGAAGTCTAGTGTACGGAAGGCTTAGTTGCCATTGCAACAATGTAAGAGGTGGAGTTCTGAAGAAGTCATTGGGTCATGAGGTTTTCTACTTAATCTAAGGATGGGTTGTATCTCAATGGGCTTATCAGGAGGCATAGGCTATTTGGATGGAAGAATCATAGGATAGGAGGAGGGCATGGCTTTGAAGGGCATGTTTTGTCTACTGTACCTTTCTCTCTGGGCTTTTTCTCACTCTGCTTCCTACCTGCCATGAGCTGCGAGGCTTTCCTCTGCCATTCCTTTCTACCTCATAATAGACCCAAAGGCAATGGAGCCAGCTGACTATGTACTGAAACCTCTGAAAGAGTGAGCCACATTAAGTCTCTCTTCTCATTAATTGATTTTCTTGGGTATTTTATCGCAGTGATGAAAGAAGGACATCGTAAGTTTTTCAATCTTTCTGCTAGATCCTCCTTTCTTTCTCAATTATGATGCTACATATGACTTAAAACCTACAGTCACCCTCACATAATCTGTACTCTTAAGTTTTTTTCATTTTTCTAATGTGTAATTTTAAAAGATTTATATAGGTGTGTTAATAAAGTTACTGAGAAAAAGGTATGAATCATAGGGACCAAAAAAATAGAAATTTTACTTAATAGACAAAATTTTGTGTATAGGGAAATGCAAATTCTTTTATGACTAATCCCATAGAGAAACTAACTTACCTTTGACATTGTAAGAAGAAAGGGAAGCCGACACTGAGTATATTGAGTATGTACCTATGTACATTAATTTGGATTAGATGACCCACAGTGACCCATGTGTTAAAGGGTTAGTTCTCCATCCTGTGGCCCTACTATAGGTGAGGGAACTGTTAAGAGGTAGGATCATTGGGGTTTGCCCTCAAAGAGATAATTCTAGCCCTTTCCTCATGTTCTGTTTCACTTTCTGGTCATGAAGTGAGTGCTTTTGCTCCACACAATTCCCTCATGATGTTGACTTGCCACA
This sequence comes from Fukomys damarensis, assembly GCF_012274545.1. Taxonomy (NCBI): domain Eukaryota; kingdom Metazoa; phylum Chordata; class Mammalia; order Rodentia; family Bathyergidae; genus Fukomys; species Fukomys damarensis. The sequence continues at coordinate 120,851,839 of NW_022900928.1, forward strand.
AGCCCCACTGAATCAATATTGAAATATCCATGATTATGAGCCAAAATAACTGTTTTCTCTTTATAAATTGATCACCTCTGGTATTTGTCATAGTGCTGGAAAACTGACTACCAACACAGCATGGTAGATCTAATTACCTGGAAGTTTTCAATCTTCTCCTTATACTGAGTTCATTGACTCTAAGTAAGGAAATATTTCAACAACAAAACAGTGCTGCAAAACAGAGAAGACCATCTCTTGAACTCAATGTATTTCAATTGCTCTAACGCATGTATTTGTTTATGTTTTTGTATAGGCTAGGGCATATACCCAAATTAAGGAATACTTTTAATGTACATACATACATAAATATATGTGTACAAGTCAAGGTGTATGTATGAAAGCGTATACAAGGATACAAATAACTATAACATGGTTGGTACTGTCTTAAAGGTATTTTAAATGTACTGACCTTAAGCCGCTTTCTTTTCAAGGTAAATCTGCTTTCCTTACCTCTAATGAATATTACATTTGATAAAGATTTCCAAAAGATAATGCTTAATGTCAGCAAGGATGTGGGGAAATGGTTAATTTCATAGACTGCTGGTGGAAATAAAATTAATGAAAACTTCCTGGGGAACAATTTGGCAAATACAAATCAAAAAACTTTAAATTCTATTATTAGATATTTCTCAAAGGCATATTAATGTACAAAGGTGTACTTTCAAAGATACAAAGTGAAAACTACAGTGAATAAATTTTTTAAAAATTTATTGATATAAAAGTATAAAGATATACTGCCGTTAGTCTCCCTCAGAATCCTACTTGCTGCAAGCACACTTAGATATTTTTCCTGCAACATTCTGAAGCAGTTCTGGAAGTTCTTTGTCATAAATGTCTTTAGTTATCCTGTAATGGCTGCTTCAATGTCCTGAATGGATTCAAAACTTTAATCTTCCTTGGTCATTTTGACTTTAGGGAAGAGTCAGAAGTCACCCAGGGCCCGATCTGGTGAATAAGGTTGATGAGGGCACACCACAATATTTTAAATAATTTTATGCACGCTGTCCACTGAATGACACCCAGCAGCAACACTCACATTTTTCATCACATCTCATAAAAATATTCACAGAAGAGAGCTTCTAGAACTGCTTTAGAAAGTGGTAAGAAGAATGGAAAAATGTTTCTACTGAGGGGGACCCTTTTACTGTAAGAAATTTTATTTAAACATTCATCATATCCTTTGATCCAACCCTTTATTTAGTATAATATGGTCTGAAAACTAGACCTGCTGCATGTACTCTGTGTGGTGGATTATGCTAAAGTACACTACAATGGTCACAGAGTGCATTTAATTTCATATATCCATTCCATATCGTGACATACATGTATGTTCATTGACATGGGAAGATATTTGTTGTAAGCGAAAAGGGGACCTCTAAGGAAGGTAATAATACTAGCTAATATTTATACAGTGCCTACTACAAGAGAAGCATGTGTCCTTGCACTTTATATACAGTAGCTCATTGCAATTTCATTGACATCATCCCTGGTTTATCAATGAAGAAGCCAAGTCCAGAGATTTTTAAATGATTTTCCAAAAACAAACCATCTAGTGAATGACAAATGTGAGCTTTAAATTTGGCTAGAAAATTCACATTCTCAGTCTCTCCAGCATAATGTCTGTCATTGTCTTGAAACATGTGCGTTTTTGCTCATAAATTCACCTTTCTATGTAGACATTCAGAAAGCAAAATACAGAACAGCATCCATCAAGATTTCTCATAGTTATCCTTAAGTGACTAGATTTTTATTTTAAATTCTATTCAGCCATGTATCCTGGAGTGAACAGCATAATAGTTGCATCCATTTTAAAAGTGAAAAAATGAAGGACACAAATATATTTTCTGCATAGTCCTGGCACATAGCACAGAGAAGTAAGGCACTGTTCCTGATAGTTCTATGACATAGCAAATGAGAAACTGTAAGGGCTACAAGGAGTGCAAAATATGGAAAATCTGCATGTGTACAAGTGAAGCTTGAATAACATTATTCTCTCAGCTTTCTTGAAAGTGAGATACCATGAAATATCAAATTACTCTTTCTGGCCCTGAGTTATTGCTCCTGTACAAAATGCTAAAGCTGCCACAATGGAGCTAATGAGGCCTCCAAAAATGTCTGACTCTCATGCAGCCAAAGGATTTGGTTTAGCTTTTGAAGCTGCTTGTCCTGGAGTGTATTTCCACATCCACGCAAAAGTAGAAATATTTGGTTGGAATTTTCATAGAAGAGATTGTAAAATACATCTTGTCACAGTTTAGTTTATTTTACTTTCACAGTTAACCACTGTGGTTTTTTTGCCACCACCATTTTCACCCAAAAGGTTTTTTAAAAAGAATGCGGAATATACCCAAGGAAAGCATTTTCCTTTACTTCATCTGCTCTGGATGGAGTCAAACCACGCTTGCTGCAGGTCTCAGAAGGACGAGCTTTCATTTCTCCCAGTACAAGATACTAACAGAGCCTTCCAGTTTAGTAAGTAATACTCTTCTGGGGTTTCTGGCTATCTCTCCACTAGGAACATGGAAATCTCTACTGTACAGAGTGAGCATGGGTAAATAGATTTTCTTTCCTTTTTTCTCTTGGTGTCTGTCCCCTCCTTCTTTCCTTATCCGCTCCCCTTTCTGCCTTTCTTGTCTTCTTTCTACCTTCCTTCCTTCCTTTATTCTTTCACTCTTCTTCCTTCCTTTCTTCTTTCCTTCTTTTATGAATTACTGCCCTTCAATTTTTACATTGTCTTTCAGAAACTGTCCTACAAGCAGATTATACAATCTGCCCACAGCTCCTCTCTAGTTAGCCTGTAACCCTTACACATGCTTTCAAGAAAAGCTATGTTTTTAGGGAATGAAACTGTAGCCACTCCTGCACACTGCTCTTGTTCTGAGCTGTATGATTGCTTCGTTATTTCTCCCCCGAGGATTCAATGGATTTGGTTCAAGCACCATTGAATGTGATGCTGTATTAATTGCCCTGGAGGGTAGCGAGGCCTTTGAACTGTGGCTGTGAGGGATATTTTGCTGTAAGACATGTGTCAGCACTTGGCTGGTTAACTCTGGGCCTCGGATCTGCAGCATGCTGGGACCAAGGATCTGGAAAACTACTTTGCATCCTAATCTTACATCTGTTTTCCATCATGTCATGAGATTGACTGGCTATTCAAACAGGGAAGCATCATTCTGGAATAGCCAGGGTCTAAGCACAAATACTGTACTGTCAAAGAATATTAAGAATTTTCCGTCATTTTTTCAAGCTCTCCCAAACAGCTGGCACCCGTAGGAGAGTGGATGATGCAATGGCTTAATTGCCTGACCTTCCACCCCAAGAGAAATTGTCTGTATGTAAGTTACATGTCAGCACGATGATACTGAAATGTAAATTGAAGATGATCTCTCTGCTTTCACTGAAAATATAACCTCGTTTTTCAATGGCCTAATTTTGAACCCGTTCTAGGGTTCACACGCCACTCAGAGCTTGTGTATACTCAGCTGAAACGCAGTTACATCTCAAATGCAATCAACACCTTTCTATCAAAGAACACATAATAGTGGGTTTACCTGGGGCAAGTTCTTCTTTCCTTCAACCATCCCAAGTGTAGTAGCGGCTGCTGTTCCCACAGCTAGAGATGTAGACAGCCACAAAAGTCTACAACTACTCATACATTCTGTGGTCATAATTCTAGATTGTGTCCTGGAGTAGAAATTATGCCCCTTGATTTCAGAATAGTAGACCCGTTGTGCTGCCTCCTGAGAAGAAGCATTGGCCATTTACTCCTTCCTGTGGTCTCCCAGCTTCGCAATGATTAAAGATGCACTTTACAAAGGGAGATGCTATAACCGGGAAGAGCACAGCAAGTTCTAAATTTGTATTGAAATTTCACTTGTAAGAGTCATTTTTTCTCAAAGTTCTATGATTAAAGAAAGTAATAATTGACTATCTTTCCGTGTGCCATTTTAGAGCTCAATCCTCACAATATCTGAACACTTCTTGCTTCGGGAAGAAAAAAGAAGGTTGCAAAAACTCAGACCTGACAAGCGGGCACCCACCCAGTTTACAGGTGGAGAAAAATGACTGGTTGTGTCAGTAAAGCTTTGTGCTTGGAAATTCAAGTAGCGTGCTGTACTTTCTTTTTTTTAAAAAAAAAGTTTATCATTCTTCTTGACTATTAGTTGTCCCGTTTGCAGACTGAAATATGGAAATACCACTGAAACAGTGGTTGTGACAGAGCTGACAAAGTGTGCTGAAAAATGTGCTGCTTTCGTTGACTGCTGTTATTTTTGAATTCTGGGTTTGATTTTAGCAAATTATGCCACTTTGCATCTGGGGCTGTTATGATTTGTGTCTAGATGGCCCCCCAAAGCCATATGGTCCTAGGGGGCATTTTTAGAGGTGGCTAAATCTAGACCACGTGGTGCTGAGATTTAAGGGTGTGTGATTACTAACCCAGTACACTGATGGGTCTGGCACTGCCCTATCCCAGTAATCTGGATATGACAAAAGGGGTGGAAAGGTTCTCTTGTTGCTTTTGCTGCTGTGTGGCCAACATGAACTATTTCTCCTCTGTAACACCCCTCTGCTATGTGCCACTCTGCCTTGGAGCCAGCTGATTATGGACTGAAAGCTCTACAAACTGTAAGCTAAATAAACCCTTTCCCCTTTAACTTTGGATGTCGGGTAGTTTGTCTCATCAACAAGAGAAAAGTAACTAACACAGGTGCATAAATACCACATATGCTCAAGAGTTGTTCTTGAGTCCATGGTCACTGAGAGTGACCCAAGGGACAGTTGTCAAGCCTTGGATATTTTAAGCAGCAACACTTCCAGAGTCCTGGGTCTATGGGTTATTTTCTTCCTCCTTTTCTGGAGGTCTTCATTTGTTTGGGGTTAATGTTAATTATTATGACTAATAATGAGGATCCATGATTTTTTAAATACATATATATGGGGAAGGTAGCTTATCTCTATCTATAGGGTCACTACATAAAAAAACCATGGTCTCGGTGTGATACCAACTCTTCTTCATTTATAAACCGAGGTTACAAATGTTGAGAAAAATGAGAGAAAATGAATGTGAGAGTATTTCATAATTCTAAAGACCTTTCACAATGTAAGCTCTTATTCCAAAACAGAAAGATCTTTCCAAAGAAGACTTATCTAGAAAATGCTCAGTTTGTTCTCAATGATGCTCTGTAATCACAGGATGCCCAGTAAATATGCAATCCATGTTTTAGGGTCTTGCTTGAAAAACACAATGCTGGTTTAATGAGAACAAAATAGATTTGATCTGTGGAATACATCACATCTGATTCAACTCATGTCACCTCTCTGAGCCTCACTATCTTTGCATGTATCTAAGAACTCATACATCTTACCCTGTGTATCTCTGGGAGCATTAGATCACATGCTTGTAAATACTCAGTCAAAATAGATGATTGGTTCTAAGTAGATGGTTTCTCTGGTTTTCTCATTATAATGACAGTGACCTCTATGAAATGTTGTTAACAACAAAAGAAATTATTTATGGCTTATAGATTATTTTTAGAAATGAACACAGTTTCCATAATGGCTAGATTTTGCTGATTACACTACTTGTTTTCCATTTTAAGCAAGTGAGACTTTTTATGAAAATGCAAAAATTTCTAAAAAGAAAATATATGTACATCATGAGATATCTGACATAAAAATATTTCTTTCACACAATATTTAAGGGTGAAGCAGTACTAGAAATATTTCCAAATGTTTAGAAGTCTAAGTTTAGTATGCTGTTCAGCTTTTTTCCTTTCAGATGTTTCATTTCTTTACTATAATATTTGCATCCTGAAGTTAAAATTATATGGAAATGTCAAAGAATCTTGAGAAAAATGAAATGTATAAGTTAAATATAAATTAACATATTAATTACATGTACAATAAAATACATATTAAATATAAATGTGTGTAAATTATATAGATGTTTATATATTATTATCTATCAGTAGTAGTGTCAAAAGCAAAGTGAGTTTGTCATCTAGTCTTTACTAGAATGCAATTAATATGAGAAAATGAAAAAATGGAAACAAAGTCTTTGTAGATAGGGAGGGAGGGAGGAATTAAAGGGAGGGCAGGGGAATGGGGAAAACTAAAGAACCAAAATGAATTATGTAAAGCAGCAAATTTCCAAAAATGAATGTCATTATATTGTATACCTTCAACATACCAATAAGATTAAGTTTTTTAAAAGAATGCAATAGTAAGGATAGATCTGTGAGGAATATGGTCAAAGTCAGAAAAAAATCTAATAGGTGTTGTGCACAAAAGAAAAAATGTTTACTGGCAAAAATACTAAAAAAAAAAAAAACTTGAGCCAACAACAGTGTCATGGCTAAGTCCATGATATCCACTCATACTTGCCGTTATTAAGCAAGACTCACATAGTGTCACTGTTGCATATACGTTTATTCTTTAGTTGTCAACTAGGCCAATGGAAAGAGAAGTGCTGCAGACCAAGAGAGGGCTGTGAGTTAGGGCAGCTTTCTTCAGGGCACCCAGAAGAGAGACCTTGTCTCTAGCAGCCCTCTGCGACCTGCAGGTTCACTGTCATTCACACTTATCCGTGTCACACTGTTCTGCATTTCCGTAACTCTTTTCCTCCTGGCACACTTTTTCATACATTATTCTTCAGATGGTTTCATTTACTTCTCACAGAAACTACAAAGATGAGACCAAGGCTCAGAGAAGTTAGTGAATATCCCAAGGAAGTTGCAATTTCCCAATTGAAAGCTCTCTCCTTTACACTGTAGGTCTCTCTGAGATGAAGCTGGGGTCAGATCAACTTTTAGCAACCCTATTTCTTAGCCTAGCAAAATAAATAAAATGAAATGAAATGATATGAAAAAGACACTTTCACAGGTAGCCCTTATGACTAGTATAGTAATCATAAATATCATAGCAATAATACCTAGGCTGGACTTTTTCAAAGTGTATTTGTAAAGCATTTAGTACCATGCAGGGATGACAGTAAGAGCAGTAGAAGTGCTTGTTTAATAAAAGTGAATAGAAAATGTTTCCTGAGTGTAGGAATAAAATCATTGTAGAATGATAGATTGACTGATGGAGATAAAATTATTAAAACTCAAGATTCTAAGTATATAACGTTTCAGTTATACAGAAGTAATGTTTATGGGTAATCTATAGAGCATAGTGCTATAATTAATGACTGGATCATACACTTAGAAATTTGCTTACAGAGTGGGTCTTCATGTTACATGTTTTATCAACGTCAAGATAATAACACTAAATAAAGAAAGCAGAAGGACATTTGTGGTGGTGATGGATGGATTTATGGCCTAATTTTCAGTGAGGGATCCATGTCTTCATGCTTACCTCCAAACTGATCAAGTATGTTTGCATTAAATATGTGGCTTTTATTGCAATCTTCCCTTGATAGTGTAAGATTCAAGGAAGTTATATGTATGGCACAACATCTAGAAGATCATGGACAAATGCTTTATACAGCCATTCATCTACTCCCACTCTAAGGGCCTAGAGTTATGTACATAGAAAAGGTAACACTGAATTCCATGTGTATAATAATTCTAGAAATTGTAATATATGTGCTACCTTAGTGGAAAGAGACCAGTAATATGCACATGACTTTTAGGATTCCTGACCTCATTCTCATCTGCCAGCTCCCCAAGGACCCTCTGCAGAATACACCAGGGCCCAGCTTCTGCAGAGACCATTGCCACACCCTCGACCTCCTAGCTCCCGAGGACCCCCCCCACACACTTCTGATGTGACTTCCAAGGGAGTGTGCCTAAATATCCTGGCCCAGGCAAATAATTCCTGTGAAAATTGTCTGCTGCTTTCCTGTATATTTTATCACATCCACCAGTGACAGAGAACATCTCATGCTTTTCTAGCCAGCCGTTTAGTATCTAGCAGTCAAATTCTGAGTCTAATTTCACCTTATTCCTAGAAATTTAGCTTAGGTATCAGAAATGGTTACTTTAAAATCCTTAGTGCCACCATCTACTACCTATATGACCTTGGACAAAACATTTGCCACTATTTAATTATTAATTATTTAATTAGGCAGAAAACTTCCACTTTGAGTATGTTTAATGATTATTGAAAAATTAATGTAAAACATAGACGAAAGATTTAAGAATTTTTAAAATTGTAATTGCAGGAAGAATTTATCTTTTTGACATTTCTTATTTCATACTGTGGTGGTTTTAAAATATATCCTCAGAGCCTTTGAACTTCCTTCCATCAAGACATTGAGACTAACCCCTCCTCTGTGTGGACAGGATGGGTGTGCAGCCTTGGTGACTCACGGCTAGGGAATAGCAAAAGCAGCCATGAAACCCTCTAACTTTCCAAGCCAGGTCAAGAGAGGGGATAGGGATTCTTCATGGCTTTCTTTCTTGTAGGACACTTGCACCTGTAATGAGGCCACCACTCTGGGAAGAGCCCAAGCAATCTGAAGAGGATGGAGGGCCAGCTAGGGAATGAGGCTCCAAACTTCAGGGCCTGTGCTCTCCCGGCGACCAGGTGGTGCTGTCTTGCAGGGTGGTGCTCACCTCCAGTCCACAGATGAGCTTCTCCACTTGGCACAGAATAGATCAGCATTCCCTGACCAACCTTGCTCAGGCTGTAGGTTCATGGCTCAAAGAACCGATCGTTTCCTTTAAAGGCACTCACTTTTGAGGACATTTGTTATACCACGGAAGGTAGCAGTACTTATATTTGGTGCCATGTGTGAGAAGTCATCATCTTGTATGCAGAGGTCTAAATATCTTTGGAGAATTTAAACATCTGCATATAACAACACTGCTACAGTTTGAATATGGTTTGGCCCCCAAATTCATGCAGGACTTTTACCCCCAAAGTCTTATCCTAATGATGTCAAGAGAGTGAAAGCTGAATATAACCACACTGTTTAGAGGTAGAGCATTTGGAAAGTGGTTAGCTTGGACTAGACAGTGATGGTCAACCTTTTAAAGCTTTCAATGATACAAACAGCCCTCTGAAGCATGCATGACATAGGTTCCCCGCCCCTGAACTAGGGCATCAAGAAGTCCCATGATTGAATCCTGGTGACTAAGAAAGGGGAAAGAGACCACACAGACTCAGAGATAGACTCACATTCCTGTTATGACGTGATAAAAACAGGAGACATGTTCACACTTTCAGCCTCCAGCCCTAGGAACTAAATAAACTTCTCTTCTGTATAAAATACCTACCTTGGGGATGTTCTTATCGTAACAAAAAGTTGACTAATACAGACACTCAGATCTTAATAAGTGTTCTAGCATTAACTGAATTGACTTGAATATCTTCCTATGACTAGGGGAACTGGTTTTTACTTTGTTTGAGTTACAAAGGTAATCATGGCTAGAAAAACAGCATATTATAGCAAAAGTGTTAAGTAGTAATTTTCTCCCTTGAGCAACTTTTAGGAAGCCATTGCTTTGAAAGGTACATTTTACAAGATAGAAATTGCTTGTTACTAAGAAATACTTGGGAGAAAAAATATATATAGATTTGTAAGTTTAAATAGGTAGAAGTGACATTTTCTCATGACAGAAGCTGTCTTTTTCATGTACCAGAGTTTGTTGTTCACCACTGATTAAATGACAGATTGGTATCCTGAGTTTTTTAAATGAAGAACAAAATATAACCTTCTGAGTTGGTTATTGCTGAGATCTGGAATATAAGCAGCACCCACTGTGCTTGGTATTTTGAAGTTTCAGTAGTCCTACACTTTTCAATAAAGTACAGGATGGGAGGAAGTGGCAGTTATTTAACCACGATAAATTCTGTAATCATTTCTTTTACCTTCAGGGAAAATGACTACAAAGATAGAAATTCTATTTTTTTATTTAAAATAATAATAAAAATATGATGCGAGCGTGTAAGTAGATTCCTATAAATATATAATTCAAAGTGGTTTCCAAACGGTGGTTGCTAAAAAGAATTGTCCTGTATAGCAAGGCTCTGTAGGCCATTAGAAAAGCTTCACGGAACTATAATAGTCTCAAAACCTTCAGATAGCTCCAGAGGGAGAAAAACATGTATGAATGATCCCACAAATTTTCCATGTCTCTCCAAAAACTTCAGATAAGTTTTTGAGTCATTTTCTATCTAACACAGCTAATTAAGGATGTTACAAAGGAGTCAGCAATCTAGTTGATTTGGGCAAAAGCAGACATTGGATTTGAATCATACTGGTGAATGAATTGTCTTTCAGATGGATAAACCTGACTCTAGATCATCATTATTTCTGTAAAAATGTAAGGTTAACTTGATATTAACTATATGTAGATATTAACTACATGTAGGTATTAACTATATGTAGTTTTTTATGAAGAAAAAATATTTATTTAATATAAATCCCTTATTAAAATCCATCCATAGGTCTATATTGTGGTAGCTTTCGGTCCCTGATTCCAGTGTAGTTGAGTGACTCCTGAAATAACCTATATTGGAAAAGAGAAGCAGAGGGTAGAAATTATATATATGACCACAATGTAACTTATAAAGCAACTGATATTGTAGAAAGAGGTTTAAACAGAAATTTAAAAAAGATAATGTTTCTCTAATTTTGGAGCTTTTTATTATAAATCAGAAGACCAGAGTATAAGAGGAACTTGATTACAAACTGTCTTTGCCTTATCTGGTGATTGCTTTCCTCTCTCTTTCCTCAACTGAACCGTGAATATATTATAGGAATAGGGAAGAGCTAAACTCTTCTCTGCAAAAGTGGATTTCTGTGTTAGCTTCTGCAGACGAAATGGAAGAGGTTCAGTATAAGCTTAGAATAAAAAGAATAAATCAGTGACATGACAACAGATGAGTATTGATCGTGATGGTGAATACAGCATCCCATACCCGGCAGAACCAGAAAGCTAAGTATCGGTACCACCAGCCTGCGTTTTATGCTGAATTTTAAAATTAGTGTTGTACTAAGAAGCTTGTTTTTAAAGAAAAAGAAATGAGTTAAACTTTTCAAATCCAACTGTCAAACAATGCATTTATACTAACTTTGGAAATGGACTTTGGCAACCGTTTACCAAGACAGCTTATTTGAGGGACACTTAACAAGTCAATTGCAGTATAAACCCAACAGATGAAATATGAGTGCTCTGCTTGACTTAGTCTTATGAAGTTGCCTTGTTATAGAAATTTTAAAGCATTCTTGGAATTTTCAAACCTTGAATTGATTTCCATGTTGATATTTAATCTGATTAAGTTTAAACCATCTGTCTATAAACATTTGGTAATTTTTCTCTAGCTTTCAAAAAATCAGATATATGAGAAGTAGAATGTAATAAACCAACTTGTGGTAATTTCATTATATTGTGGTATTTGAGGATCATTTGTTACTTATGGGAATTTAAGCCATTTTAGCAAACACACACACACACACACACACACACACACACACACTTAAGTACTTTTTAAAACTTTCCATAAAATTTCTTCTTCAGGGACAATAATAGATTAGAACTCAAAAGATGATGAGGACCAAATTCAATTTTAAGTTACTTTGCATTTCCTTTTCTCAAGTGCAAAACCAATTTGATTCATTTTGTATAAAATGTGATATAGGTTAATGGGTATTGATACTGAAAATTTTTAATTCACTCCCATTTTTTTTTAAAAAAGAAATAACTCTATGATAATAAATGGATTTGAGTTTTTATTTTAAAATATGTATATATTAAAATACTCCTTTTAGATTTTCTTTTAAATGCATAGTGATTCCAAGTCAAAATGGCTGAGAAAATAAAGCTAAAAAAAAATCAAAGGTGACACTCTTGGCCCTGGGGTTTAGGTCAGTGGTTCAGGCACCTGACTAACAAGGTTGAACCCAAGTACCAAAGTTTGATCCCCAGTACAAAAAAAAAGGGTGCACTGTTGAGTATATTTGGGTGTGTATATCTGGATATAGTGGGGGGAAAAAAACTAAAGGCTGTCGGTGGATGTCAGAATTTTTTTTTGCCTTTAAAATTTCACTCATGCTGTGGTCATTTCACTGGGTTATTGAATGACTGCCCTCTTCTTGGTCTAGAAAAATGTTTCGTTTCAGAATTCCGTTTAAACTAGTAGGAGTCTTTGGTAATAGATAGGTTTAGTGTTTCCCAGGACGAATAGAAGGAAAAAAAAAACCAAAACATTATTCTTAAATATACTTTGCAAAATAGCAACCCGTGGGCTAAGAAAAGGCATAAAATAGAAAATACTGCCATTCAACTTAGTAAAAATGACTTCACTCTTCTCTAAGAATGTTATTTGTATTTATTCTCATATTAGAGCAAAAAATAGCTACCACCTTCTGCACTAATAATGCATCTTAAGTAATTCCAGTTTTTAAATGGTATTAACACCCACACTGAATTCATACCTCTATTTGTGAACAAACATTTACAAGGATCATTACTGAGAAACAATTTGAAATATAAAATAAGTAAAAAAATAACACCCCAATGTGTGTATTTTAGTCGTTTTATGTTGTCTACTCTTTCATATTCACTTTGCTCTGTCTCCTTGCCAACCTACAATCCAAGCATTAAAATAAAGAACTATTATTTCCATTCTATTCAAATAGTTGCTGGTTTGATCCTACATGCTCTATCTGGACTGCCTGACATTTTCAAGAAAAATGTCCTCTTCACCAAAGAAACATGAAAAATTGTTTGAGAAGAAAGGGAAAATATGACGAAAGGATTTATTTGATTGGGTTTTCTGCAAAGGGCTAATGTTGTTTCTGTGCTGTCTTATATTGAGTGATCCTTCTAGTCATGCTATATCCTTTTACCCTAGGTCCACAATGGAGATCCCATGGTTTTTATTTACCCACAATATCTATCCCTACCTCCCTACCCTTTCCACCAAAGCGGAAGGTTTTTCTCCTACTTTCTTAGACAGTAACATCCATTCACTCCACTAATACACTGCGTGTTTTATCTCTACCATCAACCCTTAGTCTCTAGAAGGTGCTTCTTGTTTGTGTGCATTGCTACTCTTCACACTTGTGTTCACAAGCTCCTTCTTATGTTGTGTCTCATTTCTGTTTTTTTCTAGCCATTAAGTACAAGTTCAAGTAAACTTCCTTGCAAAAATAAAGCTATTCATTCTATCTTACTAACTTTTCAATCTGTTATATTTTCCCTTACTGTCCTCGTAGTTCTGGCTTTTTAAAGACAAACCTTATTCCTTCCATCTGCACCTCTTCAGATATCTATTTTATTTCTAATGGGATAAATGTGGTTTCAGTTCTTTTCGTTCTACTGAATGTCTCAAAATGACTTCAGATCACTAAGTTCAGCCACTCTATTCTTTAATCTTCTTTTCTTAGCTTTGCTTGGTCGAGTGGCCAATATTGGGGACCACAGACCAATTGTCCACCAAAATGTAACCATCTTCGACATAAGAGCGATTTACTGCTGGGAAAGGCCACCTATGTCTCACAATCACATTAATTGTGGCTTGTTCTTACAGTTCTTTCCAATGGAATGTGAACAGGGCACAAGCATTTTCAGGTCCAAAACACATACACTCTATCTATCTATCTATCTATCTATCTCTATCTATCTATCTATCTATCTATCTATCTATCTATCTATCTTTCTTTATCCTTAACAACAACAGCAACATCCCAGGGTATGCTTGTGGCATAAGATGGAGCTTTTTCCCTGAATAACTCTGTAACTGCTGTGTTGTTAGTGCAATTCACTTGTGGTTTATTTATGACCAATCATAGGCCATCCCACTGAACCAGATGCTGTAGATCAGTTATCTGCTCTGGTAACATTTTCTTCACAAGGATTTCATGACTTCTATCTACCTGGTTCTCTCTTATTCTCTGATACCTCTCCCCAGTTCTCTCAGATTATGCCTTCTACAAGTACAACTCCATGAGTAAACTATTCTGGTCCTAAGATTCATCTTTTCCAACACTGGGCTCTCTCCTCCTCTATGTTCTCTTTCACGTTCACCTGTTCAGGACTCCATTGACCATCTACAAGAAATGACTTCACAAATCCATTTTCTAAGCTTCCTTATCACACTCTTAGATAAAACTGTGTCAGCCTTCATGAGCATGCAAAGAAGAACAAGGGAATGCTTTGGAATGATGGAAGGGGTTAAACAATCAAACCGGGAAAATGTCAGAATCAGAACACTCTGAGTATACCTTTGGGGAGAATTTAGAGGCCTCTACATCTATGACTCAGAAGTAGTTTATCTAAGGTACAGTTCAGTACAGCTGACAATCTTTTTCACAGGAAGACCCTTTTGATAAAGAAAGCTGTGTATTGATTTACATTCTGGTCTGAGCTCCTTATCTATCACAGACAGGCACTTCAATGAGCACAAGTCTCAAGTGCTACCTCTGACATGAAACAGCTTCCACCACTCCCCTCGACAGAGAACCTCGCCTGCTTAAACAAATTGCTTTAGCTAGAGTAGGATCCCGTGTTGAGTTTGAGTGAATTACAGTCCATGAAATGAGGTTCTGACTTGTGCTTCATCGCAGACAGCCTTACTCTAAAGCTTGACTTTGATTTTCCCTAGTGCTCTCGGTATCAGGTAGAATCTGACCTTCTACCTGAATATAAAATAAAACCCAAGTGCCTGTAAAATTAGTGATTTGACTATAATATTAAGACTTAATAGTAAATAGCTCTTTAAGGTGCAAACTATTAATTCATCTTCCTGAACAACTTTACTCATTTCTAATCATTATGGGAAGAAAACTTTGCTAATAGGCCAACTCTATGGATGGAGAAAGTCCAATCTAAAGTAATACTAATTATTTGTTCTTGAGATAAAAACATTAAACGTGATAAAAGTCAAGCCCAATATATTAGAACTTTACTCACAGCAGAAATTTAACAAAAAAACTTATGTAAAACAGAAGAACTTGTTCAGGTTATATATTAAATATATATTAAAGTATTCTTCAAAAGCATTTGCTGTGAGTTTGCTCTGTGTAGACACTTAGCTTGGAGCTGGTGACAAGGGATGTAAGACATAGGAACTCTCCTAAGGAAACTTGCAACTTGACAGAGCAAAGTGAAAGTGAACTCAGAGAGTGCTGGTGACTGCGATAGAAGTGGTAACAAAAACAGCTGTCATGAAGACCTACACAAAAGGAGCAGAGAGAACACCACAATCAAGCTGTTGTTCTTCTATCAATGCTTTCTGTTGGTAAAAGTAGTATGCGTAGAGTGTTCTAGGATGAAGACATATACACTGCTTAAGCACTGTACTGCCGAGCTACACCCCAGCCCACCTGCAGACAAATACAAAGAAGAACACAGTAGTCAACTGCAATCTTACCATCCAGGGATAATCACGAAAAATATTTGTTATATTCCTATATCATCTTTGTCTTTGGCTATAAGACACAGTTTTTAAATACAACTGAGATCAGAGTTGATAGATTATATTGAAGCCTACTTTTTCCAATGCCATTAAAATCTTTAGTATATAAAAATTAGGCTATATAGTACTCTGCAATGAGAATTTCATCAATCAGCTTTGAGGTTGCAACCCAGAGAACCTGGCTCTGGCTTCTTTAAAGAAAGAGAACCTTATTAAAATGATACTTTTCTTATATATTATTGAGAAGGCTGGAGATCCAGGCTTAGAAAGTGACATGAACAATGGAAGAGATAGAAGGAGTCTAGTAAGAAAATGGCTACTTCTATCTTTTAATTCTGGACGCTGCAGCTCCCAGCCCAGCACTGGAATCACTACTGATCCAGAAACTGGGTGCTGCATCTAGCATTATTTTTTGCCTCCAGACAGGATTTCCTACCATCTGTGCATAGTTGTGTAACTGGTTCCAGCACAACTTCTAGGGCCGATGAATCTGACTGGCTGAGCCCAAGGCAAATGCTGGCATCCTTTCAAAAAGAAATTCTGGGTTCTTGAGTGCTGTGAGTTGGATCCATAGCACCTGGTCCTTCAGAGTGTGACGCGTTTGCATGTAGCATCTTTAAATAAATTAAAATGTAGTCATTAAGGTGGACCCTGATCCAATGTGATCGCTGTTCTCATCTGAAGAGGAAATTTGGGGACAGTAAGCAAACAAAGAAGACCGTGTGAGGAGCCAGAGAAAAGCACGTCTATAGCAGTTCCTCTTTCAGCCATTCCACATTCAACTCAAGATGACGCAAACATCTAGTGTGTGTAAGCAGATAACTTACTAACTAGAAGTACCTTTAAAAGTTAATTCTCATTACAGACTGCAAATTAGAATTACACTGGGAAACTTTTAAAAATATCACTGCGAGGACCCCACCTCCAAAGGAACGGATTTCACTGTTCTGGATTAGTCTTTAAGCGTCATTATTTTTTAAACTTCTCAAGTGATTCTTTATAGAGCCACGTTTAAAAACCATTGTTTTGGGCCAGGGATTTAGCTCAGTGGCACCATGCCTGCCTTGCAAGTACAAGGTCCAGAGTTCGATCCCCAGTACCAAAAAAACAAAACAAAACAAAACAAAAACCCATTGTTTTAAAAACAATTTAAAAGAAATATCAGAAAATTATCTTTCAAAACTGGGAAAATACCATTTTTAATTTTAATTACCATTTTTAATAAATACCTCTTCTGAATAAGTACAGAGATAGACTGTGTTCATGAATTTAAAAATCATTATCTAAATGTAGTAATTTTCTCCTTACTGATTTGTAGATTCAATGGAATTCTAATAAAAGCCCCTCAAAATTGCCCATAAGTCTTGAAAAGCTCATTCCAAGATTTTTTTACGCAAAAGGCTCAAAATAAGGAGGTTCTCATGCATGCTCAAGAAGTACTCATAATAAAGTGGGGAAAATATTCCTCTCCACTACATACTTTTATTAATAAACTATAAAAATGAAAATGGCATTGTGAGAAACAGAAGATAATTGGCAAAGAGAATAGAGAACAGGCTGGGGATTTAGCCTAGTGGTGCCACCACCTACCCTGCAAGTGCAAGGTCAGAGTTCGATCCCCGGCACCAAAAATAAATAAATAAATAAATAAGGACTAGAGAACACAACATAGTATTTGTGAATGAACACACCACTGATATGTGATAGAGGTGTCATGGCAGGCTGCTGGGGACAAAAAGAAGAAATTTTGGTAACTATATGTAAATATCCAAACAAGTTTTATAATATTTCCATGTCACAAAATATACAAAAACCCAACTTTAAGTGGTGAAGAATATAAATTTTAATAGTTTTAGAAAACAATATATGTGATCTTACTTTATCAAAAGACTTAAATGGGACATTTAAAAGCACTATTCATAAAAGTAAACATTTAATCATTATGGAAAACAAACACTTAAAATTGATGAAAATATGAATGTTTCTAGAAGAGCAAATTCATATGTCCAACAAGATGGAAAGATGTTAAATCTTAACTAAATGTTTATCAAGTTTGAAATTTAAAGTGATATTTGCTTAATAGTTACTAAGAAATGTGATGGTTCAAGGTGTTATTCGTGGAAATATAATTTATTCAATGATTTTGGATGAAAAAGTAGCATCACAGTTTTTCCTTTATCTTGGGACTGCAATTTTATTCCTTGATAAAGAATAAATTCTTCCACATGTGTTATCTGATATATGTACAACTATCTTCATAATAAAAATGTTTATGATAGTAGAATTCTATAAACAATTCAAAAACACCCATTATTGGAAAACATATTAAGAAATTATGATACTATGACAGTGGAATATTATGCAACGGTGAACATTAGATAGCAAATACTTCCATTAAAGAGATAAACTAGCATTTTGACTAAAAAAAACACACTAAGTATGATATCCTTTAATAAGCTATAAAAGCAGAGATAACCACCCTGCTATTACACGTACAAATCTATAACCAAACAAAGTATTTTAAAAAAGAAATGACCAGGGCTGGGGATTTAACTCAATGGTTCCACTGCCTGCCTCGTGAGCGCAAGGGCCCAAGTTTTATTCCCAGTATCCAAAAAAAAAAAAAAAAAAAACAGGAATGACCAATACAACTGTCAGACAGTAGATACTTTGTGGGTAGGTAAGGAGACAATATATGGGTTAGGTTGATGGCAAGTATTGGTAATATTTAGTTCTCACCTAAAAAATATTCATTACTTTTTTAATTACATAAAGAAAACAAGAAAGCTGTGTAGTAACAATTGCTTATGACCAAGGATTATGGCTAATCCAATTTGTGGTACTATCAAAATTAAGAAAGAAATTAATCCAGTACATTTTTCAGTGCTGCTTTTAGAGCTTAGCAACAAATGAGGTGATATAAAAACAATCAGTAGTTTCAGTTTTGTAATTCCTGGGATTAGGAAAGACAGTTTGGGGGCCGGAGAGTTGGCTCAGGGGTTCCACCACCTGCCTCGCAAGTGTAAGGGCCTGAGTTTGATCCCAGTTTAAAAAAAAAAAAGTGAAAGACAGTTTGGGCACATTTGTGCTGTTCCAAAGAAGATACATCTACGTACTACATTAGTCACAAGTGACAGAATATGTAGCACACAATACTGTGACAGCACAGCAGACCTGAAGTTCTCATGATTTGAAAATTCCAGATTCTGTCTCCAAATCTCTACAATTATTCCAGCAACACTTTTCTCCTTTTGTTTAAGCAGGCACACACTCAGCTGTTCTTTTCTTTTCCCTCATGGTTCAAAAGTTAGCTGTGCGTGTTTGCAGTGCATTTATGGTGAGGAATTGTACATATACATAAGACATCTTAATTCTTTCTTTGTCCCCTTCCCCTCCCATCGCTCCCTGCTCCAACTCTTGTTCCAGGTCCTATTTTCCAAAGCTTTATTTTCATTTTTTTATCCAACTCTCTCTTGTTAAATCTCTTTTCCCTACCTTCCTCCCTTGCTCCTTCCTTCTCTTGCCCCCCTTCCCATTTGAAAAAGATTTCCCTGCTAATATTATATTTCTTTTATTTTGCTCTTCATTTATATTTTTGAGATTCTCCTATTAGGAACACAATGCAATATTTGCAATATTTAAATTTGTGTCTCTGATTTATTTCACTTGGCACTGTGGTCTCAACGTGTACCCATTGACCTACAAATGTCTCAGGTTTACTCTTTTCTTTGTGGCAGAACAGTACTCCACTGTGTATAAATACCTCATTTTATTTATCCATTCCTTTGTTGATGGGTACATAGGCTGCTTCCAAGATTTAGCTATTTTAAACTATGCTGCTGTAAACATGGGCATACTTGTATACCTGTAATATTGTATCTTTAATTCTCAGGAGGATGCCTAGAATTTGATCCCTAGCTGGGTCAAATTAATTTTCTGTTTCTAGTTTCTTATGATTCAGAGAGACATAGGCAAGGCCACCCCAGAGAAAGAGTTCTCAAATCATCAATTAAAGTTTCAGCCTTAAAATAAAAATACTACATACAAAATTTATTACACATGGCCACACTTAAGCCAATCCCTATGTCAAATGCAAGGGCATTGTACTGATTTGCTTAGATCAATCCACTGAGTCAGAATTGGATGAAAGGCAATATTTCCATAGATGCTGGCACAGTAGGGTCTGATAAAGAAAGCGGAAAGAGCTGGGCATGATGGTACATGCCTGTCATCCTAGCTACTCATGATACAGAATAGGAAGATAACAAATTCGAGAGCATATTTCAAAATACTAAAACAAAAACATTTTGGAAGAAAGTTTTCATACATAGCATTTATTCTTCGTTCCTTAGTCTCTTCTTTATTAGTATTGTCTAATACTGATTTCTAGCTTTTTAAAATTTAATAACCTGGAAATGTGAACTTGAGGATCAAAACCAGCACCTCTGGGCTGAGGATTTATCTCAGTGGTGCTGCCACCTGCCTCACAAGCGCAAGATCCCAAGCTCGATCTTTGGTACAAAAAAAAAAAAGTTTTTTTTTAAAGCCAGCACTTAAAGTAGGTGAAGAAATAATTATGCAATTTACTTTCATGAATGCAACGGAAGTAAAAAAAATCTCTCTTATTTGAGACATTTTAATAATACTAACTTTTAAACTATGAGATGAAGCACACTAGTCTCACAGATGAGCTTGGAATGTAAAACTCTGCCAATGGACAAGGGAACGGAGAGCCTGACACACTTAAACTTCCAATGTCAATGAAATTTCTCCCATTAAAAAATTATTTCTTATTGTAAATAAGGACTAAAAAGTATAATAGATAGTGTGAAATAGGAAGGAAGGGGGAATGAGAGGCACAGGGGAAAGGAAAGAAGGGAATGGAATTAAAATGATAAAATGAAAAAATGGAAACAAAGTGTTTGTAGATAGGGAGGGGTGGAGGGGTTGAAGTGAGGGCAGGGGGCGGGGGGAAAAGTAAGACCCAAGATGGATTATGTAAAGGTGCAAATTTGCAATGATGAATGTCATATTATATACCTTAATTGTACCAATAAATTTAATTGGAATTAAAAAAAACTACTTCTCATTACTTGATTCTTCACCAGCTAATGGTTGCTATGTGCTTTAAATTTTGACAAATTTGTAACTATTCATACAAATGACCACATTCACAATTCACAAATGCCACTTCCATCTCCATCGGAATCAATGGCCCATCCTCAGATCACTAACGCAGCCACTAACGTGCCTGTGCAATTCACACGTCTCAAGTGGTTCTTGTGAAAGGTTAATATCTGTTGCTTTGTTCATAAAATCATAGTGACTCCTTTTTCAAGTGGCTGGTTGCTATCAAAATACACAGGCGTCAGGCACTGAAAGTCGGAATGAAATGCCAGCAAAGGTGAGAACCTCCACATAAACTTTGTACTTTTATCCTGAATTATAGCAGAATACTGCATAGTCATTGTGGGAGGCACCACAGCAGCACCCAAAGGTGTCCATGTCGTCGTCTCTGGAACCTAGGGACACGTTACCTCCCAGGGCAAATGAGACTATGGCTGAGATTAAGTTAAGGGCCTTGAGCTGGGGAGATTCTTCTTCTTATTATTATTGTGACATTTGCTTTTTGTTCCTTTCCCAAATATCCAATTCCTATCTTAGAAAAGAGAGGAGTCTCTCTGTAGGATTTAATATGTTGAATATCCTTTATTCCCAGGCCACTGAGATGGATCGCAACTAAATTTGAAATGTTATTTGTGTAATTCTTCCTGAGCTTAGATCTTAACTCTTTTGCCATGGTAAACTGTGGTTTGTAACTCTCTTAAGATAAAAGAGACTTCGAGAAAGCATCAATCAATTAGCAAAAGAGGAAGAACCACAGTTCTGACCTAAGACCTTAACTGACTTTGCATAGGGAGAGGGAGAGAACAGCCCTGAAATCACAACTAAGTTACTCTGTAAAGCCTGCTCTTGCCTGATGCTGCAAAGTGGCGTTACCCAGGGGGACAGCTGTTGACAGGTGGCACCTGTTGAGCAGAAGAGTGGGAGGCTGATCTTGCCCGCAGTACCCACAGTGTAGGCCTGTTGTTGCCATGTACTTGAAGACTGCACCCCATCACCTCGGCTCTGGTTCATTTCTGCATTACCCACCCACCTTCAAGGCTTGCCCCATCATGACATCTGGGCCCGTTCTAGTTACACTCTGTTTAGCTTTCCTTCTAGAAAAGGTGGCAGAGGGACACAGGTGTTTAGCCCACATCTGCATAGTGTAAACCATGTGTGTATGTGGTACTTTTCAGGAGCCTGTCCACATGAGGCCATGTGACTCTACTGCCTGCATCCTGAAGGCAGCTTCTATATACTTCGATTCTGGAAGAACTGCTGCCTGCCAGTTGCATGTGGTAGCAGCGCGCTAAATATGCACGTGTGTGAATATTGCGTCCATATGGCAGCATACAGAAACTGGAGAAATACAGGGTCCACAAGAAGTCTTAGAACTGCCTGGCATGGTGGCACACGTCTGTAATCCCAGCACTCGGAAGGCTGAGGCAGGAGGTTCGCTGTGTGTTTGAAACCAGCCTGGGCTACATAGTGAGTTCCAGGTCAGTCTCAACTACATAGTGAGACTCTATCTCAAAAGATTAAAAAAAAACAAACAAAAAAAACTCCAAATTATTTTACACAGCAAAAAAATAATATTAATAGTTTTTCTCATTATATAAATGAGATAGTACTTTTGTAAACAACTAACATAATTCATAAATTAAAAGATATTAACTTTTTTAAATCACAGAATCCCACCATTATATAACCACCAAGTACAGTTTTCTGTATACACAAGGACTCATGAAAGTTTATATAAATGGGTAGATGAGTAACTAACAGTTTTTGTTTTTGCTTTTTGAGATGGGTTCTCATTATATAGTTGAGACTGACCTGGAACTCACTATGTAGCCCAGGCTGGTCTCAAACTCACAGCGATCCTCCTGCCTCAACTTCCCGAGTGCTGGGATTACAGGCGTGTGCCACCACGCCCGGCAACTAACAGTTTTGTTATGAATGTGTTTATTTTCAATTCACTTTGTTGCATTGCTACTTTGGCTTCTTGCTCCCTCTTCTCTAATTTTTACCTTTCCCCAAGAATGTATAGTCACCAGTGTCAAGTGTATATATGTCTACACATTTATGTTTATGTACTTTTGACGATTTTGTAGGGGGGTAACTAAAAGTTGGGGTTCCGAGGATGTTGGACGTTTGCTCTAAACAAATATTCCAATCGGTTTTCAAGTAGTTAAATTTCGTCAGCTGTCTACTGCTGATTGGACGAGGTAAGCTTCTCTGCCTGAAGAAGGACACTTTGGGAGATGGGAGTGGCTTTGAGCTAGAGAGCAAACAGGAAGTCTTCAAGGTGAAGAAAGGAAGTCCGAAAAGTGGTCCTATTCCTGGGCCTAGCAGGATGTAGAAGGCAGGACACACAGTCAAGGAGAACTTCTCTCTCTGTCTATAGGGACAGCGAGGTGCTAGGGAGGCAGTCGCAGCTGGTGTTTACATCGCTGCCTGTTCTGTTGTAATTCTTTCTTAACATCTACAGTTCTGTTAAAATGTGACATGCTATCATAGGAAAATGGATGCACATCGAGGCCGTACTCTTAAATAAATAAGACGCACATGTGTAAATACCCAATAGTTTCTCCGGTGTGAAAAACTAATAGTATAAAAGATCCAAATTGTATAACAGATAATGTGAAATAGGAAGACAAGGGCTAAAGGAGTAGGGGAAGTGGAAAGGTAGGGGAAAGCAAATAAGGGACAAGAAAAAATATGAGAAAAGGAAACAATGGAAACAAAATCTTTGTAAATGGGGGAGGGGGTGAGGGAGGGCAGGGGTATGGGGAAAAAAATAAAAACCAAGATCTGTCATGTAAAGGTACAAGATGCCAGTGATGAATGTAACTGTACTGTATACTTGAAAAGTATCAATAAACTCAATAAAAAAATGTGTCATGCTATGATCAGCCATACAATGTTAGAGGAAAGGACTAAGAGGCTCACACAATAAGGAAATGTAGAAGAACCAGCTAAGTGGAGAAGTAACAGTGCTGAATCCAAAGGCGTGATGGGACCAGGAAATCGGAGAGAGGAGAGAGCCCCAGAGAATCCTCAGGGATTTGAGAAGTGAGTGGCACAGTAGAATATGGCATGGAAATGATGCTTTATATAAATTACAAGAAAAGGTAACTAAGAGACTCTGTGATGATAAGAGAGTAGGCAAGCTAGATCACAGCTTTTTCACATAAAGTTTATAAATAAGACTAATAAGTCATCGATGATGTTTCGTTATATTCTCATCAGATGTATATGTAAACGTTTGGTTTTCTTTTTAATCATTTTAGAACAAAAACATATTTTTTTTCTTAGTCAACATGTTAGATTAAATCACTCTGACAGAATAAATTTCTAGTTCTTTAGCTCTTGAGGTTGAAAATATTTTTGTAGTTGGTTTTTAAAATTTTCTTCTCCTGTGAGCTCAGATAGCATAATATTAAATTAAATTATTGGGTAATAGCCTGGTAATCTCCCCATAAATACTCTACATTTTTAACTGGTCATCTCATAAATGTAAAAATGTTTTTTGTTTTTCTTCATGGCTAGTTGAGCCCAGGGCCATCACACTGACTTACA
This sequence comes from Fukomys damarensis, assembly GCF_012274545.1. Taxonomy (NCBI): domain Eukaryota; kingdom Metazoa; phylum Chordata; class Mammalia; order Rodentia; family Bathyergidae; genus Fukomys; species Fukomys damarensis. The sequence continues at coordinate 120,875,935 of NW_022900928.1, forward strand.
TGTCCAACACTGCCCCCCACTTAAATTTTTTTTTTGTTTTTTTGTGGTACCAGGGATCGAACTCAGGTCCTTGCACTTGTGAGGCAGGCCACCGAACCACTGAGCTAAATACCCGGCCCTACTTAAAATATTTTTTATTTTGAAGTAGGGTCTCATTAAGTCTCTAAGTCACTGGGCTGGAACTCACGATCCCCCTGCCCCAATTTCCCTGGGTATTGTGATAACAGATGTGCTCTCCCACACTTGGCTGTGAAGTAATAATTTTTAAAGAAGAACCAAATCCACATAATAGAGTGAAATGGATTTATTTTACTACACAGCTAACTCAAGCATGTGTATCTATAACAAATTATATTTTTTTAAAAAAGCAATAAACTTTCAATTAGTTTCTCGTGAGTATATGCAGGAAAGCTGAAAACCCTGAGATCCTTGTGATCAAGCGAACTGTCGGTGTCCTGGTCAAATCAAGCGTTTGTTTGTTTGTTTGTTTGTTTGTGTTTGTGTTTTTTTTGGCAATACTCTCATGTTCTACCCCTTTTGAAATGTACATTAGAGGTAGGAATGAGAGGGACTGGACTATTCTCCGATTGTTGGGAAAAATGTCTCCCAGTTATAGTTTGGTCCAAAACACAGGCCAAAAATAAACAAACAAACAAATAAATGGGGGGCAGCTCCAGTTATGTCCCCATAAAAATATGCTGTTTTTTAACTTGTCATCTTCATGTTATAAGCACGAGGCCCATGAACCTTCCTACAGAATAGCAATATTCCCCTTGGATTCCACAGAGAGTAGTTATCTTGAATTCTCTCATCAAATACTGCAAATGGTGACCTAAATAATAGACTTTCTATCTGCAGTATGAAATCTAAGATCAAGGTGCTGACAGGGCTGGTCTCTGGGGAAGCCATCCTTCTTGGCTTCTTGATGACCACCTGCTCTCTGTGCACTCACATGGTCTCTGGGACATTTCCAGTGCCCATTTATCTTTTCAAAGATGTCAGTTCAAGTTGACGAGAACCTCAGGGACCTCACTAACCTGAATTGGCTTTTGCAAGCCCTGGCCCCAGATAGAGTCCCATTCGGAGTTAAGGCTTCAACTCAGGAATCCAATGGGACCCAAGTCAATCTACGTAGAGGAGCTCAGGTTCTACTGCTCAGCTCATCTCTGCTAATGTGTAGGCTGTGCTGAAATAGTAGTGTGTTGTGCAAAGAGACACAGAGTGGGGTCCCACTATCCCTATTATTGCACAGAAGTGACAATTCTGGTTTCCTGTGAGAGGTACATAATTCCCAAGAGAAAGAAACCAAGGAAATAAACGACATACAGTTCTATATTGGGCCATGATATTAGAATAAATAGCTAAGGATGAAGACTGAAAGTTACTGAGCAAAATCAGTATTAAAATTATGTCAGGAGTGGTGACACAGGCCTATAATCCCAGCACTCCAGAGGCTGGGGTAGGAGGCTTGCTGGGAGTTTGAGTCCAGTCTGGACTTCATAGTGAGTTCAAGGCTATAGCAAGACCCTGTCTCAAAAAACAAAACAACAAAAAAATTAAATATATTAAAAATCCATCCCCTTGTTCCAAAGCCAAGTGCTTTATTTAATATTAATATTTCAAATTTAAATGGCCTTAAAAGATTCCGGCTAGATTAATACATCAATGCATAAGGAAATAAGGAAAACCAGTCATTCAAAAACACTCCTCTTAAATTTTACCTTTATTTAAGTTTTACCTTTATTTTTCCTGATACTGGTAAAGGTCTGCTCCTTCCTCCTCTTTACATTAACGAGTTATGGGCTTCCAGCTGTAAGGCAGCATGAAGTTGGCACCTTCCTAGGACTACTTGATCCCCTTCCAGAGATATCTCCTGAAATCCTCTTAGAGAATGGTACCAGGGCTTTGGGCCTATGTAATCACTCCCCGAATGGAAGAATACACTCAGGGCCAAGCAAACAAGCTGGGTACTTAATGCCTCATTCAGTGCAACCAAACACCACCAACGGTTGCAGGACTGAAGAAAGGATGAAGAAAGAGCCCCCCAACCTCTGAAAAGGAGCAGGACCCTCACTTGCAAGCAACTGGCAGAGCTATGAAAACAGGCAGGAGCACCAGGAAAGCCCTTGAGAGCTGACTTCGTGTGTGTGTGTAGGTGTGTGTGTGTGTGCATGCACACACACACACACACTCAAGAGTTACATATTTTCTTGAACATCTGCCTTTATTTTTCCATTTGGATACTATTTACCACCTCATAGGGCGCTTATACAAAAAGAAACACCAAGAAACTCTTCTTATTATCACTGAGGCTTCTTTCAAGGTTGAGAGCTTCATTTATTTCTGTACTTAAAATAAGAATGCATGTAGTATTTCCAAGACACTTAAGTTCTTTCCACAAAGGCCTTAGATGTTATCTTTTGTTTGTGAACTTTTAAAATCTCTAGACAATTCCAGCTTCTTTGAGTTATGTTCCTAAAGAAAACTCTATAGCTGCTGCCCAAAGGAAGGCTGAATTGTTAAGTATTGGCCTGAGAAACTTGATTCTTACACACATAGTTTCAGGGACATTTTCTAATGCTAGTGTTATGGCTTGTGTCTAGATATACCCCCACCCCTGCAAAGCCTCAGGCAGTCATATTTGGGGCTTTTGCAGAGGAGGATGAATATACATTGTGTGATTGATTCGTGGATCAATGCTAGGCATGAAAGCACTAGGATAAAGGGTGAGTGCTACCTGCCCTAAGCAGTCTGAAAAAGATAAAAGGGCAGAAAGGGGCTGTTAAGGTTCTTTTGTTGCTTTTGCTACCTTGTGGGTGCCAAGAACTGTTATTCTCCTCTGAAATTCCTCTCTGCCTTGTGCCTCCCTGCCTTAGAGCCAGCCAACAATGGACTGAAAACTCTATGAACACCAAGCTAAACATTTCCTCCTTTAGCTTTGGGTGTCAGGTATTTTGCCTCAGCAACAACAAAAGTAACTCAGACGATTAGGGACATGGGTTCCTATAGAATTTGTAAAGCAAATTTCTCTGTGGTCTCTTGAAAAGCCATTAAAAGATAAGATAATATATCTTCTAATCCTGATTGAGACTGCCAAGAAATGTATTGTGTTTCTACCTCAAGATGTTGGTTCTGATGATGTAGGATTTGTTTTGCTATCACAAATGCCACAGAGAAATGACTCATCTTAGAGGTATCCTGGGACCATGATATGTAGGACAGAGGTGGCTGGAGCCCAGGGCTTATTATCTGCCCACAACTTTCCTGTCCATGTTTGGAAAACTACATTGGCCTAGGGAAGTTTGAGACTCTGTCTCCAAAACAAATTCTGTTTTGGAGTTGTCCTACGTTTTAATTTTCATCATTGCACCTGGAATAATAAGCTTCTGGCTTAGTGCTGTTTAGCTCTTCACAGGCTTTGTGTTCACTCAAGAGGACTCAATTTCTAAGAGAATTGTCTCTAGGGACTGGTCAATTGTTATTGATCACTCCCTGTAAACTACTTTTCCTCCATTTATGGTAATTAAAGATCCAGAAAGACCCTACCTTGCTTGACCATTGAGGAGCCTAAACCATTATGTTAAAAAAGCAGATGAATTAAGATGTAGAATAGAGAATTTTTAGGGAACTGGGATTACTTTAATACTGCTAGTAGATGCAAATTATTATACATTTGTCAAAATCCATAGAATTTGCAAGACCAAGTGAGCCCTAATGCAAACCATGCACCTGCATGATAATAATGTGTCAATGAAGCTTCCCCCCTGTAGCAAAGGTTATCCTGAGATGCAGGGTGTGATGGTAGGGAGTCCATTCATGCATGGGAGGAGGAAGGATGGATGAGAACATAAGTGTACTCAGTTGTGTTGTGAACCTAAAACTGCTCTAAAGTATCACATTTATTAAAGAAAAAAAAACAGTTGTCATATAGCAAATTCTTTTTTCTTCTTTGTCTCCAGTTCTTGGCGCACAGCTCCTAAAGATCTTGGAATTTCCTGAATAATTGGAGAGTCTACTTTTTTATAATGACTCTACTTTTTGATCAATTCAGCAAGGAGACATAACAATTGTTAAGTATACACATGCACCCAAAATTGGAGCACCTAGATATATAAAGCAAATATTAACAGATCTCAAGGAAGAGATGAACTGCAATAAAATAATAGCAGGAGACTACAACTCTCCAATTTCACAGTGGATAGATCTTCAAGACAGAAAATCAATAAGGAAATATCAGACAAACTACACTCTAGACCAAATAGACCTAGAAGATAAATATCCACAAACCATTCCATCCAACTGCTATAGAGTACACATTCTTCTCAGCAGTACACAGCATGTTCTACTAAATAAATCATATATTAGAACAAAAATCTTAAAATTTTAAGAAGACTGAAACCATATCAAACATCTTTTTTAACACTAGTAACATAAAGCTAGAAGTTAATGTCAAGAGAGAATTGGGAAAATTCACAAATATATGAGATTTAAACAACTCACTCCTAAATAACCGAAAGGTTATGAGAAATTAAAAGAGAAATTGAAAAATACCTGCTCCCCCCCAAAAAAACACATAAATGAAATACATGATGCCAAAATTTGAAAGATGTAACAAAAAGTTTTAAGAGGGAAATTTATATCTTAAAACTTTACATCTTAAAACATAAATATCACAGAGAGAAACAGGGGGAGAGATAGAGACAGAGACAGAGAGAGATTGAGCAAATAAATAAGCCAAGGTTGGACTTAAGGGAACTAGAATAAACAAAAACAGACCCCAGGGCTAAATAAAGAGGAAGTGCTTGCGGGAAGAAAAAAACAAAAGCGTCTACCAAAACTTGCATTACAACTAAAAAGTGAATTCAGTAAAATTGCAGGATACAAAATCAAGATACAAAAGTTAATACAATTTCTATATATTAACAGGGACCTACCTTTAAAAAACTTCAAGAAAAATCCATCCACTTACAACAAAAAAACATAAATCAAATACTTAGGAATATATTTAGCTACACCAAATCTTTTTTAACACTGTTGCTAATCTTTCCTATTACTTCTGGAGTGTCTATTTCATTTGTTTCTGTTCCAAGCTTTGTTTCCTCCCTCTTATTAACTTCAAGCTAATTTTGTTTTTGTTTATCCTAGTTTCTTTAGGTGTAATATTAGCTTATTTGAGATCTCACCCCCAACCCCCGCCTTTCTCTCTCTGTCTCTGTCTCTCTCTCTCTGTCTCTCCCTCTCATTCATGTTTCTACAGCTGTAAACTTTCCTCTTAATAATTAATTCTGATGAAAAAATTGGAGAAGATACAAATAAATGAAAAGATATCCTGTGTTCATATACTAAAATAATATTGTTTAAATCCCTGTCTATTGTATTCAATCACTATCAAAATTCCAAAGGCACTTTTCACACACACACACACACACACACACACACACACACACACACACACAAATGTCTAAATTCTAAAATGTGTGTGGAAATGCAAGAGACCACCAGTAAGCATAGCAATTTTGAGCAAAAATTAAGAAACTAGGTTCAATCCCCAGTACCAAAATGGAACAAAACAAACAAAAAAGAAACTAGGGCATTACACTATCTATTTCCAATTATACTACAAATCTATATTAAGTAAAACAGCATGATACTGGCAATAAATAACACTATTGGCATATCTAAGTATATCATTGATTAAACAAACTACCTAGCTTTCTACTCATGTTTTCTTCTTGTAGTTTTGCAGTTTTCTTCCTGACATTTAACTCTTTAATCCATCTTGGAATAGCTTTTATATATAGTACAAATAAAGGTGTAATTTCTTTCTTCTGTGCATGAATATCCAGTTTTCCCAACATCACTCAATTGAAAAGATTGTCCATTCTCCACCATATGTACTTGGGAAACTTATTGAAAATTAGTTGGCTGTAAATGTGGAGATTTATTTCTGTACCATCTTTAGTCTGTTTATTTATTGCCAGTACTCATTCACTTGGAGATAGTTAAAGCCCCAAGAAAAATGTCCACTGCCTAGCTTTGTGCTCTGGTGTTACATGATCACTGCTAATAGGGCTGGGAATACGCATGGTAAAGTGACAGAGCACCTGCCTAGGTATGGAAGTCAAAGCTGGCTTTCTGAATGCCTCATCATAACAGTGTCGTGGAGACTGGGATCATTATTGAGCCATAACTTAGTCAAGCAGAAGAAATCTGACAAGTCGTTTTCATAACAAGATCAAAGAGATTATGACAGATGGTGAAAATACAGGCTTATTTTTCAAGTTGCTAATTTGTCTTCCTGCTTCCCCAAGAATTTGCTTATGGAAGCAGCCCTTTTATGGAGGGAGGTTAGCAAGTGGCTGAGGTTGCCCTTCTCAGTGCAATGGGTTGACGTTGTGAGCCAGTGGGGCTTTTTTCCATTTGCAAGTGTCAAGGTGCAAAGGGGAAAGGTATTATTGTTTTCTTATTTATTTGCAGCTTGCGTTTTAGCAACACAATAACAGATCATGGTGAGGTTTTTTTTTTAAAGTACAGTAGAATATAACAGGAAATGATGCAACACTGAAACAAACCTACAGAATAATGTTTAAATGTGAATGCTCATTAAAGCCCCGAATGTAAATATGTTTTAAAAATCAATGACAGATCTAAATATTAAAACAGAAACACTAAACTTGCTGGAAAATAAGTTAGGCAGAACTCTGAAAGACATTGGCATAGGAAAAGACTTTATGAACAAATCCTCAGTAGCACAGGAACTAGCAGAAAGAATCAACAACTGGGATCTCATCCTATTAAAAAGCTTCTGCACTGCAAAAGAAACCATCAGCAGAACTAAGAGACACCCTACAATGTGGGGAAAAAATTTTTACCAGCTGCTCCTCAGACAAAGGACTATTATCTAGAATATAGAAAGAACTCAAAACAATCAGCCCCCCAAATATAAAGACCCAATTCAAAAATTGGCATCCGAAATGAATAGACATTTCTCAAAGAAGTAAAAGCAGCAAGTAAATATATGAAAAAATGCTCCACATCACTGGTCATTTGATAGATGAAGATGAAAACAACGCTGAGATTTCACCTCCCACCACAAAGAATGGCTGCTATCAAGAAATCAAACAATAACAAATGTTGGCGGGGATGTAGGGAGAGAGGAACCCTTCTCCATTGTTGGTGGGAGTGCAGACTGGTGCAACCACTGTGAAAATCAATATGGAGATACCTCAAAGAGCTGGGACTAGAGGTTCCATTTGACCCAGCCATCCCTCTGCTGGGTATCTTTCCAAAAGTACTAAAAGACTCATATCACAGTGATGTATTCACACCCATGTTTATAGCGGCACAGTTTGTAATAGCTAAATCTTGGAAACAGCCCATTTGCCCATCAGTTGGAAACTGAATAAAGAAGATGTGGTTTTTCTATACAATGGAATACTACTCAGCCATAAAGAACAAGAAAATAGATTCATTCATAGGAAAATGGATACATATTGAAGATATACTCCTAAGTGAAATAAATAAGTCACACATGTGTAAATACCAAATAGTTTTGCAGTGTGAATAAACTGTAATAATACATAAGATTCTAATAAGATTACTACATTGATAAATAGGAAGAAAGGGGCTAAAGATGTAGGGAAGGTGGGATAGGTAGGGGAAGGGTAATAAGGGAAAAGAAAAAAATGTGAGAAAATGAAAAGATGGAAATAAAGTGTTTGTAAATGGGGAGGGGAGGAGGGGGTAAAGGGAGGGCAGGGATAAGGGGAAAAAATGAGAACCAAGACCTGTCAAGTAGAGATACAAGATCCCGACAATGAATGTAACTGTACTGTATCCCTAAAATGTACCAATAAACTCAATTAAAGCTGAAAAAAAAAATCAATGACAAAATGGTCAAATTGCTCATTACCTGGTCAAACTTCCGCAGCTCTTTTTGTGTTTTATGTGCCCTTAGCACACATCTTAATTAAGATAAATTTCATAATAGTGCACCATGACTCATGTAGTCTCTTCTCTGTACTATACAGTTTACTAGATGTCATATTTGAGCATTTTTTTTTAGAAAGCATTTCAAATGCACTGGATAGTTCCAAGAATTACAGAACCATGATAATAATTAATATTCATAGATCATCTACAGTTTACAAAACATGGATATGAGGAGATTGAGAATGTTGATGGTAAGCAGACTCAGGGCTTCCTGAGTGCATTTTTTAGTCACTTAGAGCACTTAGAGGTTAGTAGTACATAGGACAGAGAATTGAATAAGGCATGAGGCAACCATCTGAGATTTGTGACCAGAAATGTACAGTAAGAATATTTAACAATCTTGAATAATTTTCTCAAGAAACATTTGGCCCAATGCACGCGTGAAGAGCAAAGGAGCGTTTTAACTAGAGTAGGGACTTTTTCATGAGCATCAGCAAAAGAGGAAGAACTGTAAGGGAATTATATTTACAAAGGGACAAAGTAGTTACAGACAATAGAATCTAAGGTAGGGGAAAAAACAAATGAAAACACAGATAAGAAGGCAGAGCAAGATAGTGGTAGGTTTAGAGGACAGGAGGTTTTAGGAGGTGAAGGCTGACCTTGGCAGTTATAAGTGAGTGGAGGGTTGGACCATTGACCTTTTGAAAAAAATGATCTCAACTGCTTTTCATTAGGCCAAAAATTTATCGTCATTTTATAGATTAGAAATTTAATCTCAGAAGATTTCAATGCCATGTCCAAAACCAACACAGACTAAATAACAATTGAACTTAAAACTGAAACCCAGTTCTTCACAGAGCAAGCCCAAAATATATATATATATTTTTTTTTTTTTTTTTGGTTTTTTGAGACAGGGTCTCACTATGTAGTTGAGACTGACCTGGAACTCACTATGTAGCCCAGGCTGGTCTCGAACTCACAGCGATCCTCCTGCCTCAGCCTCCCGAGTGCTGGGATTACAGGCATGTGCCACCACGTCCAACTCATAACCAATATTTATTATTTGAAAGAGGATTTTCACATCTCTGAGCTCAGAGATCTTCCCCTTGGGGTTCTTTATTTCCTCACAATGCAGCTACAGTACTCACATCAGCCAGCACCTCATTCCTATACTGATCTCACCAGAGAGCCAGTGCCACCCTTAAAAGACTAGACAGAGCCACTAAGGGGCCCTTACTCGACAGCTGCCCTGGTAAGTACCCTGTCTGGATGATCTATAATTATTTTTCCTCTCTTATCAAAGTTTTTGGTAGTTGGTCATTTTTTTTATATCACCTTTCCCAATGCCTGGATCTTCTAGTTTTGACCTTCCACCATTCTGTCTTAGTAAGATGAACTTGGATTCTGCCCTGATACCCAGCTTGAGCCATGAAAGCTTTTGCTGACACTTGATATTCTGGGTAGTGACCCAATTTAGTCCCAATGATAGTTCCAAGTCTTCTCTCCCAACCCGTAAGACTTAACCTGAGTGAGGGCCAATATATCCTCACATGGAATACAAAAGTCAGTAACAATCCTCCAAAAGACGAATATCAAAAGAGTCTTGATAGAATCAGGCAAGTCATAAATAGAAATAAGTAAAACAAAGCAAAAAGACCCAACCAAACCCTGTGTCTCTCTTTCCTCCTAAATCAAAGAGCACACACTGTGGCTGTGTTAGTACATGTATTGATCTCATTTTCGTTGCCTGTAGCATGGCTCTGAAGCTCAGGGGCAGGTAGAAGACATTTGCAATCAAGCCTGGCACAGAGCCCAGCAGAATATTCAGGACACAGCCAAAGTGCTACCGATGATGAAAACTTAAGAAGAGTGAGAATAATTTGGAAGCCCTTCAGAGGAAATCTATTAAACAATTGAAAAGTGATCTCTGTTGAAGGGCAGGTTAGGAGAGTGAGGCTGTTTAGGCTGCAGAAGAGTAGGCATGTTCAGCAGACAGTACTGGGAAATCCAGGCTCCCATGGAGGGTGTTTTAAAGAACGTCATAAACAAACGTTCTTAACAGAACAAGGAGGAAGAGCCTGAGAGGCCATCAGGGGTTGAAAGGTGACTCTTCCTTTCAAAATTAAAGATTTAATAACTAGATTTGAGTTTTGTGGCAAAGAGACTATAATTCAGTTTTTTTCCCAGTATCTCCGTTCAAAGTTTATATTGCATCCTTTCACTTTTATATTTTACATATTTGCACCTAATTTAATCAGACACCTCAGTAGGAAGGGGCAGGAACAGTTGGTGTGTTTCGTTCTGTGCCTGAAATCAGTAATGTAGTGTGCCCAACTCCAATGCTTCTCTGTAACACCTTATGCTGGTCGTTCTCAGCAGTCTGTTTTAACCCCAACATTATCTATGTCAAGGTCGTAAATATGCTAGCACTCAGAAACTGAACCTCCCATGAACCCATGTTATTATTAAAAGCTGTTATACCTGGATGTGCTTACTAAATTTTAATGGAGCAGGAACACACCACCGCAGAATATAAACAATTTCTTCTGATCCATAAATCCTTCTTCTTTTTCCTCTGTCCCATAGCATAACTCTTAGAACAGGTACTATGTGAGAGGGCTATTTATTTGAAACGTTGTTCTCAAGGATGTAAGAACTGTCATGTTAAGGAAATATAAACACGCACACACACACACACACACACACACACTGTATATATGGGAACGTCTCATATGGAGGCATAAAATCTCCAGGACATAGTCATTTCAGCATTTGAGGATATAAACAGGCCCAATTGGTTGAACTTAGCTTTGCTCATTTAAAGCTGAATTTATGTAATGTTATCAAGCATCGGTATTGACATTTGGTGGCATTCAAGATGTTATTTACACTCAGTACTGAACATCCAGGAAACTGTTTGCATTAGGTTCAAGCCTCCAGCTCCCTGTTTATTGAGGTTCACCTAATATGGTTTGGCCCCATAAGGATTCCTGAAAGAGGCTGCCCATGCTAAAGCAACTGCATAGAAAGCCATGCGTGCATGTGCAGCACAGAACGTATCAGCCATCTGCCAGAAAATGCATCCATATGCTTCCCAGTACATTTGTGAAATCAGCCTCCCGCACAAGTCCTCAGAATCATGTTGGAGCGAGACCAATTCCACATTTCCCAGTATCGAATATGTTGACCTTAAATGGCATCCTATTTTATTTATTTCTCATCTATTATTGCATTTCATGCTCTCAATAACTTTGGGAAGTATCATTACTCTTATAAGTAAGAAAATTCAGGCTGAGGAAGTTTGCGACTTGTCTCACATCTCATAGACAGTAAATGGCAGAACTTAAATGTCAGCAAAGAGAAGAAAACAGTACACTATGGTTAGCTACTGCAGGAGTGAGGAGGAAATGTACATGCACACATACACATACATACAAAAACATAAGAACATGCATCTAAACATCTATATATGTATGATATGTGAGCCTGTGTGGAGTATTTATATTTTTTTTTATATATATATGTGTGTGTGTGTGTGTGTGTGTGTGTGCGCGCACGCACACACACACACACACGTGCATATTTTTGTATATTTATATACACACACAAAGCATAAGGTTATCACATGTCCATAGTTCTTTGGCTGAGTAGTCAAGTACTTTAAAAATACATATTTTTAAAAAATGTCAGGGTTAGATTGCATCGTACCTTGAAGTCCTTGGAAGGAAGGTCCAATAAATTGCAGATATTATTAACCTCCACTTGCAAGTAGAAGGAGGTTTGCCTGGTAACTTTCTTGGCATAGAAAGAGAAGTCGTTTCCTTCTACCTCCAAGCTTCCCATGTCGTTATCACATTCTAAACATTTATTGAATTGAATTTGCTCATCTTTCCCTCTACTTTTACGGCAATCAGGTGCCAGCCAGGAAAGCTGGAACACTTCCCCTTAGTCCTGGTTTGGCTCAGGACTCTAAAGGTGCCTACTCTAGAGTATGAATACAATGATTAAACATTTGGGCCCTGTTAACATCTTAGCACAAGGCGAGTTAAAATGTAACTAGCCAAACATATGGCAAACTTCAAGAGACTGCAGCTTCAGGTAGATGAGTCTTTGTCTGATAGTTAGAAAGGTCCAGACTAGCAAAGAGGGCCCACATGTTCTCAATATCTGTCCATATGATCAAGAATTGAAATGTTGCAGCCAGTAAAATTGTATCAATACTAATGAGAGGAGCTTTCAAGAGAATCTATCTAAGTAGCTGTGATTCAAACATGAATCCAGGGCGTGGAAAAGAGACAATTAAGTCTAGATTTCTCCCCCCTTTTTTAGCCAAGAATCTTGCAGAAATCCGGTTTTATTATGCAATTTTAATAAATTATACCTGAACTACTCAAATGCATATAATTAATTACATTGCGCTTCTCTACTAATACAATACAAATTAATGCAGTCTGCCAGCATGATTCCTGGAAGGAGCTCTCCATATAATTATAGTTGGGACAGTGCTTATGGCTACCACATCTCCTGGTTCCTGTAGGCAAAGCAAGTTGGTAAAAATTCCCTCAGAACGAAGACTCCAATATCCTGGGTACACTGAGACCTGCTGTTTATACTATGGACCTGCCATGTGGGGCTGTGTCATACAAATTAGAATTTATTAAAATTAAATAAAAATCAGCTCTGCGATCTCATTTGCCACCTTTCATGCATTCATTTGCTATGTATCATTTTCTTCATCACAGACAGTTCTATCAGTTAGTATTGGCTCTAGAGAATGAGGTGTGTGTGTTTCTCTAAAACTGACACCTCAGGAGGTCAAGGGCAGCCTAAATAGAAAGAGTGAGGTCAAGTGCAGGATTAAGAATACAGGCAAAGTGTCTTATCCAGCTGTCCAGAGGCAAACAGTGACACACAAGTCTCATATATTCTCACTCAGTTTTGTAGGGTGTTGGAGAAATTTGACTTGTTCTAATAGACAGGTAAAAGACTGAGCAGTAAGTTGAACAGCACCAGTAACAAATTACTTTGTCTATGTTGGCAGAGAATTACATTTTCCCCTCTTGGAAACATTTCCTGGCTATTGTAGCCTGTGTTTATAAGAAACAGTGCTGTCTCTCTGATCTTCCTCCTTCAAGAGGTTCCCAAGCCTCCTGAAATGCTCACTGTGTTTCTCACTGCTCTGTTCTTATTCAAGGTCTTCTAATCCCTGTTGCAAAAATCTCCAAACTAGTTTCCTTACCTCCATTCTCACTCCCATCCTAAGCAGCTTTTACACTACCCCTGAGATTTCTTCCCCAAATTTACACTCAGTTACTTGTTTCTCAATTGCAAGGAGTTAGTGATTCTAGTATCCTAAACATTCCACATTTCTGAGATCACTTTTGATGTCCAAATTAAAGAACAAATCCCATAAGGATATACTCTCACTGTCTAAAGTTCTGAAGGCATTGATAATCCAAGATTTAATATTTTATTATTTTTCTGACCATCTAAGAATTGCACACAATAGCAACAATGCATAAAAGGAAAATTCGGAGCTCTACATGAGCTATTATTCTCCTAAAGTCTACAAAGCATTCCTGGTTCATAACCCACCTTGGTTAGTAATCTCTCCACTCAGTCCCTAACCTGAGGTCATGATATTAGGCCCTGATGCCACTGCAGCACAAGTTCCTGCCCACATGTCCTTTCTTGCCCATGTCCCAGGAAGCCATTCTCCTGAAGTAAAAAAAAAAATTGGCACAACTTCCTATTCTAAGAAAATACCATATGCCTTTATCCACAAACCTATCTGATGTGTTGGGCCTAGATTCAAGGCCTTCTTTTTATATAAATAAGAATGCCAATAAAGTATTTTTCAACTTTGAAAATACTCATTTCCCAACAGGTGAAATGTGTTTCCTTCTCATGAAAATAAAATTTCTTGCAGGAGCACTTTATACTATCATATCTGTAGTGTATAGAACATATTCTACACAATATAGCTGAAGGGGTGAAAAGATACCAGAAAACTAGCTCCAGTCCTGACACTTACTAGAAATGGGATCTTGGTCAAGTCTGTCAGTTTCTCTGCATTTCCACTTTTCTCATTCATAAAATATGATATTATATGCAAAATATATATAAATATATATATATATATTATAAGCTGTGATGTTCAGATTCAGATGCTATATTTGCTTTAAATGCTGTTATTGTTATTATTCACAATTTCAAGGCACACCATTTTCTATTCCTTCATCCTTATCTTCTGCTACTACCTCATGGTAACACATTTTATGATATATTATTATTTTTAATTGACACATAATAATTGTACATATTTATGGGTTCAGTGGTGGCATTTCTATCCATGATAGCTCTCATTCTTTTCTTCCAAATGGATGTAACACCTTTTCACAAGAAACCTTTGCTCTGAGAGCAGAGTTGTATAAACTACTCCCTGGGTATCAAATCTAGAGCAACACCCATTTCTGTGTGGTCATTTCTTTCTCCATTGCAAGTAGTTGGTGATCCTACTGTCCTAAAGTTTCCAGATTTCTGGGATTACTTTTTTTGTGTGTGTGTGCAGGGGATCGAACTCAGGATCTTGCTCTTGTGAGGCAGGCAGCAGAACCACTGAGCTAAATCCCTGGCCCTCTGGAATTACTTTTGAGGTCCAAATTAAAGCAAAAACCTTATAAGGATACAGTCTGAGTGCCATTACTATCCTCTTGCCCTGTGGATACTATGTACATTAAGTAAGGCAAGAATAGGCTGATTGGGGCTGGCATTTTTGACCTCTTGTTTTCAAGGCTAATTATTTTCCAGTTAGGTCTTCTTTGGGGGGAAAAACAGAGAATGCCTTTACCTATGTCTCTTGTGCTTACAACAATATGCATACTTACTAAGATCTAGTTCAAATGTTACCTTCAGAAAAATCTCCTGTGATTCCCAAGAGTAGACTAGGAGCTACTCAGTAAGCTTCATAGCACTCACAGGCACGATAGAGGTCCTTGATAAACATTCTTGAAATGAATAAACCAGCATTTCATTTTGCTATAAATTACATTATTCTGAAAGATGATAATTTATACAACTCTTACTGACACATCAAAAATAAGGGTATTTTCTACTGTAAGCACTTAGGTAATACTTGCTGAATAAAATGTAACAACTAACAGTAGCAACATTTTCAGTAAGCTACTAAGGACTTACAGCCTCACCGTGCACAATACCGATGGCCTTACCTAGAACATTTAGTCCACCTCCGTGACAAATCCATGAGTTAGCAATGAGTATGCACATTGAGCAGATGGGAGATTAAGTAGCCCATGTTATATAGCTAGTTGATAGAAATGTGGACACAGTCACCTCTGGGATAAATTAAGCCAAAGTCATGAAAGCTTTTAAAACAGAAAGGGAAGAGTTTATACCTGATGCTGGAGACCATAATTTTCAAGTCCAGTGCAGGAAATCTGGGCATCTTTGGAATTCAAAGGAAGTTCACAAAGAAATGTTAAGGATTCTATTTACTTTTTCCATTCCTACTGTCTCTCAAGTGCATCGTGGAGTTTTCCAGAAGCTCTCTTGTCATGTGCCATCAAAATAAATTAAATGCAAAATCATGTATGAAAAATCCAGCTGTCATTCATCAAGCCAGATGTTAGTGTTGCAAAAATGAAAAAACAACATTGCTCTCTCACTACTTTTTGTTTTGAAAAATATAATTGTTTTACATTTTAAAAGTATGTTACTTATGTTAATATGTAAAAATGGTTTTTAAATAATACGTATCTCTCCATTACTCAGTTTTAAATTCTAACGTGATAAATATTGTTTAAATCCACATACAGAAAAGCTCTTTGAAGTTCTCAATAATTTTTTAAGAAGAAAAGAGGTTAGAAGATGAAACAGGGTTGGGAATTGCTAAGGCAAGTAACAGGGACTCCTTGAGGTACCCCGAGGAAGAGTATGAACAGGTGAAGTCACTTGTAACAAAATGTGTGATGTCAGCACAGTGAAGCCTGGGCTGTAGGAAGAGGTAAGAGAAGGGAAGGTGGCCAAAGTCTGAATGCATTGCAGGTGTATGTTCTAGGAAGCCTGAGAACCCTTGGGTGTGTTTATGAAACCTGGCCTCACTACTTGTCATGCTCATGCTTTGGGGCAATGGTTTAATCTCTTATAGCCTTACTTTCTTATTCTGCAGAATGTGCATGTGATTGTTCATTACACAAGTTATGGTAAGGTGATGGCATTGACAGTGGCTTTTCTCTGTCCCTTCAATTGGAGGTACAACATCTTGCCCCACTTCTTGACTATAGGGTCAGCTCTGGCCAGTGAGATGAGCAAATGTGACATAAGCAGAGGCCCGATATGTCATTTCTCTTGAATTTCTATGATTGTTCTTGCCTCCTCAATTATAATTTAAGAAGCGTGGACAAGATATTGCACTGGAGACATCAGAACAGCTAAGAAAAGGCAAGACCATCTTAGACCAGCCAATGGTCAGCTAACACTGAAAACTATAAACAATCCCAAGTAACATCAGCACAGCACCCCAAAATAAGAAACATCTGAAGCTGATCTGGATAAAACTGGGAGAACAACTTAACTGGTCAGTGGGCTCATAAATAAGAGTAAATGGTTAATTTTAATCCACTGCATTTTAAGTGTATTGTTATGCAGCAATAGCTGACTGATGCAGAGGGTTACTGTATGCAGTGAATTAAGTCTGCGGCACAGTAACTATATACTCTTGGCTCTTAGTGGGTACCTTTCATCTTATCTCTAAACTCTTTCTTCACTGCTAGCAAGCCATCCTGGCAAGTTTCAGTGCACTAGGAACCTACAGTACAGCCTGAGAGCTCTTTTCCTAGCTGCTTACATGACGAAAATAATTTTTCTCCAGCCACCACAGGCATCATTGATGTTTAGTTCAGAGATCCTTGCTTTGCCAGGATTTAGCTGGTGAGATTTGTTCTGGAATCATAAAGTCGAACCTTGCACCCATGTTCCCTTGGCAGCACTATTAAATGTGGTGATGAAGTCTAATAGTGTCATACCGTGGCTCCCATGTAATACAGGTGGATTGAGCTCTCATGAGCTGACAAAAGAACCAGAGCCACACAGAATTTTGATGGGGATCAGTCCTATAGTGTCTGCTCCTGTAGAATACAAGGAAGTCATCTGGGATACTGTTTGTAGTAACTGTCTGAATCCCTGAAACCAAAGTCATAAAATCATCCTTACAGGAAGCATTTAATGTCCATTACATAAAAATGACTTCTAAAGAATACAGACTTGGTTCAAAACAATTTCCTGGAAGATACATGTTTTATCGCTTACTTTCTGAGCTCTGTCACCAAACTGACATTCCTCCCACCACTCCTAACATAAGCCCATTAGACTAGATTTCTTTTGAAGATCTGCCCGAGCTAAGGACATGCTGCTTTTCTAATACCAGCCTTGTAAAGAAGGACAGATGCATAATAGATTGTAATTGAAACAGCAAGGCTCAGTTTTATAGACACTCAAATATTTGACTTAACAGTGTTCCAAAATGTATAATTCAGAATTGAACTGAGTCCACAGCTGGAAATTTTCTTGATTCTTCAAATGAGGATGATTTTGTTTTATTTTAACAAATGCAGCAGTGCGTTCTCATTTATTATTACTCAGGGTTGAAACCTCAAATGAGTATCTATCAGATTCATGTCATACTTTATTCACATATGTGGCAGAAGAAAGCATAATTTATCCCTACATTTGGTTGTTTCTTTTACCTAAGATGCCCTTGATCAGTTAAACGAATATGTAACTGCTTCCTCTCCAAATCAGTGACAAAGCCAATATATTCCACCTTATAAACATCTTAGTATTCAAAGATCTAGTTGAATACTATATTTAAAAAATTTATTTCAATAAATGTACATAACATATACATGTATGTAACATATTTCGGTTATATGTATTCCCTCATTGCCTCTCTTACATCTCTTTCTTCCTCCTCCTTTTCCTTTTATTTTGTTTAATAATAGTAAATCTTCTATTTTCATGCTATGTTTTTATTGTTCCAAACATTAGGAAAAACAAGGGCAAAAAATTTCTTAAGTTTAATTTACAATCAGGCTTTCCCCTTTCAAAGGATGTTAGGGGCTGATAAGGGAGCTATTTTTCAGGCATCCAAAGAGTTGCTGGTAGAGAGGAAGAGCTGATCTAGCAGCATATCCTATTTGCAATTGTGCAAGTAAACTATGCCTAAATGTACAAACTTTCATATTTAATAATTAGATATCAAAAATAAATTATTTCAAAGGAGTGCATTTGTCTTAGCATAGAGAATTTTATTTTTGTGGGGGTGGGGAGAGAATAAGCAGGCCCTTAATTTTACCACATACAAAGGAAACTGCTTTTCAATTGAGGTTATAGTCATAAATTCCTATTTTGTGTGTGTGCTTGTGTGGTCTTTTCATATGTGTGGGGCAAAGAGGTTTAGAGCTTTGCTAAACATTTGTCTTTAGGGTGAGTCTAAAGTTTATCTATTTAATTCTCTTTTTATCTCCTTTCTTTTCTCTCCCTCTTCCAACCTAGCATCTCTTTTTTTTCTTCCCTTTTACAAAAGTCCTATCCCTATTTCTATTTATCTTTTTCTCTGTATTTTATTTATACTTTAGGTTTCTTATGTAAGAGAAACTGCAATATTTAAGACTGTGTGTCTGATTTGCACCACCCTGAACATGCCAAATTTAGATGATCTCACATGTTAGCACTGGATGGAAGTTTGCAGTACAAAAAAAAAAAAAAAATTTCACCAGGAAAGAACTAAAGGCCTATAGATGTTTTCCATTTCT
>NW_022900928.1:120894709-120898081 GCF_012274545.1 Fukomys damarensis
AAAAAAAAAAAAAAAATTTCACCAGGAAAGAACTAAAGGCCTATAGATGTTATTTCCATTTCTGCTGTCAGTGTCTTACCTACTTCATTTATTCCTGACTGTTGTCATATATGAGTAAGAATCCCTGGTCCCATCCTTACAGAATAGTAAGAGATAGTTTCCTTCTTTTCTGTATCCTTTATCACACATTTCATTCAATTCCCTTGGCTGAGTAGAGTGCAAAGATTTAACTATATGCAAGAAGAAACTGGCAGTATGTTTGCTATGTCTAATTTTATTAGCCTTTGGCTTCATATCTAGAATTAATTGAAACAGTATATGTATTTTGACCCGGACTTCAAGGTTGTTCATCAAAATGTTAAATTGATTTTTGGGATATTTTTAATCAAATAATGTCCCTAAGCGATAGTCTGCCTTTAATTCCACTCCTAACTCTGATCTGAAACTGTCATTTTCTAATGTGTTAATTTATCATTTGTATTTTATATGTGGTTATTACTTTAACTCATTTGAATCCCAGCAGAGAAAATTATAATTTGAGAAAAAAAAAATGTGTTGATGTTGCAGACATTTAGGGACAGAAAAGAAAGTTCTCCAAAGGGCAACAGGTTGATATGTTTTGTTTGTTGTAGAGAATATTTGTGCAAATTAGATTTTCTAATTGAATCCGGATTTTAGGCTTCTCTTGAAAAAATCTGGAATGATTTACTGATAAACTGTTGCAATGGAGTAAGGGCTACTCTATTTGAGAGGCACATCTAACTTTTAGATCACCAGAATTCCCCCTTCACTCCCTATTTATTCAGGACCCCTGAAACATTACTGGAAACCTCTGCAGTAGGCTCCAGTCTCCTGCCCAGACTGGACCCAAGGGGAAAAAACTAAAATACAGAACTAAGAGAGACAGATAGTGGTGTACCAGGATGACCAATGCTGGTGCAACTGGCAAAGGCCCTGACCAGGCCAAGCCACTGATTTTCATTGATAATCAGTTGAGTTAAAGGTGAGCTACATTCACAGACAGTACTATGTGTGAGGATGCACAATCTGCTATTTTTAAGGAAAGTAATGTAAACAAGACTCAGAAAAGACAGGCAAAGCCTCCTTGAATTAGGAACAGAATAGACAAAATATATGGCTGGAGTTAGAACATTGTCAGTTTTAGCTGTGGGAATAGAATTTGAGTACGAGTTACTCTGACCTCCGTAGATAGACTTTGACCGAGCTCACTTCTCAAAACAAGCCAAGTGCGTGCAGGGTTAACCCTATACAACCTGCACTGCTTACAGCCTGCTCTGTGCATAATCAATATTGCAGTCCCCTGCACCTACTGACTTCACTCACTCTCTTTAACTACCGCAGTTCTGAAGACATCTGAGTTCAGAATTCGGTATAGGATGCCCACACCGGGATCTGTTCAAGTGGCCCTGATCAGAAGCTTTCACACTGAAGGGAGCAAACAGATGCTGAAGATAAACTTCACACTACACACAGCTTGCCTGGAATTAGCTCACGTAGCTCTTGTGAAACAAAAAAATCATGTGCAATTAATTGCCTAAATTAACTTTCTTTGCTTGAGAATCTGTGCAAATGAGTTTCATAAACTATATCTACATGAAGATCAAACTACCAAGAAGTTGAATAACACTTTTATAGTACTCACATAGAAATCATTGGCTAGAAAGCAGCGAAGTAATGATCTCTCGTTTAGAAGATGTAACTTTTAAATGAGTATGGCTCTGGCAAAGAAGATAAATGGATTATTTATCAAAAGTTTTTCACAGGAAGTGTATAATTCTATGAGAATAGATGATTATGGGTGTTAGAAAAGAGAAATTCTGGCTAGAAATACACATGATCACTATTTCAGCCATTCATGAAATGATTTTATACTTTTTCATCATTAGTCAGAGCACAAAACCATGGCAGAAACGACAAGCCAAAGACTCATCTTACAATTCTGAAATGTTGTATTGAAGTATGGCCACACCTTGTAAGGAGCTGCAGCTATGAATATCCAGACTGTTTGCTTATGAGGACCTATCAAGTGATAGGAAACAATTTACTCCTGGGTTTGAAATTGATCCAATTCTCAGGTCCTGTTAGATGCTTCCTATGACTCAGGAGCAGACAGGGTGATTTTGTGAGCTTCCCTCTTCCTCCAGTTTCACCAAGACACTCTGAAGCTTACTTCAGAAGGAGGGTTCATGTTCGTAATGTCCTTTACCCTGTCACTGACAAGGCTGGGTGTGAAAGGCAGTGGGGTTCCAATTGCAAGACTCAAATCTGGGACCCAAGTAGCTGGAGGGGACTTGGAGACAGATCTGAAGCTCACTGAAGAGTCCATAATACAGGGATCATCAAGTGGGAATCAGGGGGACAATGTTGAAGGCAGTTTTTGAGGAAAAGAACTAAAGAACAGACAGAAAATAAATAGAGAAGCAAAGGTCAGGCTTTCTAACATTTATCTAATATTTACCATTTAATGAGCATCAGTCTACAGTCCTTGCACATTTTAATTCTTTTAAGCCCCAGCACCCATCGTCTCTGTTACTAGGAAACTAGGGCCCAGAGATGTTAGACAGTCGGTCCAAGGTCAGAAACTTGTAGAGGTGACAAAAGGCAGGATTCGAATGTCCATGATGGGATTTAAGAGAGTCGTCGCTGTGGTGGGCAGCCTCGCTGGACAGTTGGACAAGCAGATGGCTGTAGTGGAGAAGCAGAAAGTTTTGATATAATCCTAACTAACTTTCTGGGCCAGTGGAGATGTTCCAGATCTGTTAAGTGGCCCTTTAAATGTCACATTGAGCCCTTGGAAAGGGGTGGTTGGTGCCATTAAGTGGATTAGGTAGCAGGAAGAGGAAGAGACCTTTACATTGTTACTTAATTTTACGTAATTTAAAGTTGCCTGTCAATATTGAAGCTGCAGGCTACCAGTTTGATCGGAGGGCACAGAGGAGAGGCTAGGAGTCCTCCTGGACAGCCACAGTAAGAGCACAAATATCAGACCTCAAAAGGAATGGGAATATGTATAAAACCAGAGCCATCTTTCTGATCAAACAAATCTCCTGGTTAAAATTTTACTGTTTTAAGAAAAAACAAAACACAAACTGGGTCCCATGGCATTCTAACATCCTCTTAAGTACATTGCCCTTAGCCTTGTAGCCCCATTTCTTGCCAGGCTGTTATGTGGCCTATCACTACCACCCTTGGCCCCAGCTCCCTCCCGCCTGGCAGCCCAACACTACAAACTCCAGGGTGCTCTCCTCACGGTGACCCTACCTTCGCTCTTCCTCTTGGCTCCCCAACTCAACTTTCTTTTCTTTCTTTCTTTCTTTTTTTTTTTTTTTTTTTTTTTTTTTCTGTGTTTTT